>NW_021680475.1:138052-306238 GCF_001412515.2 Diachasma alloeum
TAGGGGAGGGTGGGGCAAAACGGCCCCCCTTCAATTGTCAATAACTTGTGAATGACATTGTGAAAATTCCCAGTTTCAACTTCATTTTGAAGATAATTTTTCATTCTTCAAAACGAGCTCTAACTCATCCCAATCGGATTATTGAATCGGAAAATATTGACGATTGAAGGGGGGCCGTTTTGCCCCATCCTCCCCTACTTTCTATTTTCCTTGAGATTAAAAAAATGTTTTCTAACGGTTCAATATTGGAATTCTAATTCAGACATGCAAAGGTTAAATAATAAAGTCATTGTAAAATGTCCGGAAACTTAGGGTCAAATGGGCCTCAAACGAAGTCTCTGATGTTCGACTAAAAAAGTAGAAAAGCATTTCACTGAAGAAAAATTAGCCAAAGTACAAACAACAAAGATATTCTCAAATTAGAATTCTGAGAGTTACGTCTTTTCATCTAAGACTCGTCGATACGCAAAAAAGAGAAGAAGAATAAAGACATACGGAAAGAACAGTCGATGAAAAGAAAGGCGATTGCAGCTGATTTACACCCCCCAAATTGTCATTTCCCTCAATACACGTCTCAACACCCATTTGCCGTAAACCCCAGCTGCCCGTTCCCAATCAAAAGATGCAAATGTCGAAAAATCCGTTATGTCCATTACGCGTCAAGTTTCCGCGCGCCGCATTCCCCGGCAATTCGAAAAAAAAACTCAAAAACAAGTTTTCCTCCATTATCAACCGCGGATACCCGCCACCGAGTTCTTTTCAAGGCAGTACCGCCCTCTGCCAGTTCGCGTCTCAAATTCCAATTCAAAAGAGCATCTGTCACCCACCAGTCCGTTGAATTCAAATATCAACAATGCAACCCGTTACATTCCCTCTCGATTCCCGCAGGACCTCCGCTGCACCCCTAGGAGTCCCTGTCACCCCCTTCGCACGCAGAGACCTCCATAAATAATGCAGAACCCCGGATCCACCCCTCATCGTCAAGCCCCCTCCAACCCCATCAACGGTTTTTGCTGCACCGCCTCCCGCTCTAATAAACCCAGAACCCCTACCTGACATTCAATTGTGACGTCACTCAGAGATAATACAAACCCCTCAGCACGATGAGCGGGTCAGGCTGTTCTCGTATACCCACATTTCCACTACCTATGCACCTCCCCTCCAGTACCCTACCCAATGCATACCTGTTTTCATCGACGCGCTTCAAAGGCTACAAACACAAACAGCGCGCTCAAGGTGTACAAGCCATCGTATTCACAACCACACTCTCACACTTTCGGGATATAGAATTCACCTTCACTCGTGTGTATTCGGTTTTTAGTATCGTGTCACGTGTACACCAACACCAACTCAGAGAGAGGTAAAATTGTATAGCCTGGAAGCTTGGCATACGGTTTTAAAAATGTGGAGGGGGGCCTTCTGGTACCGAGGTACAAGCGCCGGACATAACACTCGACAAACTCGTCGGGCGTGCTCATAACGAATACGTTTTTTTGGTTTTTAATGGGAAATTTCACTCGGAAATGTGATCAATCGAGAAGATCATGACGCGACGGTCTGCATCTCTGAGTGAAGATGGTGGTATTTACTATTCGGTGAGTCGTGAAAAAGTGCGCGCTTTTTTGACGTGACCCTGGTGACCCCCTTCGAAGTTCAAAAGTTTGATTTTTGTATTTTTTATGCACGTTAGAGGTTGAAGTAATAGTCCCGTTGTATTTGGAGTTGAGAGAGACGGGAGCTGATAGTGACGCATACGCCTGGATTTTCGTGAATGCAGAGGTGATTAGAAAGTCTCCAATTTGGGTCAGTTCCATGTGAATACCTCGGGATTGGGGACCTCACTGATGCATTCTTTAGGATGTTAAGTGGATTTTTATCAGTTGTAGAGACATTTGGGATCGAGTACCATTAGTGGCACGTGAAGTCTAGGGGATTGAGTGATGGGGTGCGAGTCAGTGACATTTACTTTGGTTTCAATCTGAGGAATAGTATGATACAATGAATATACCGATAGTAGCAGGTGATATCCTGGATGATGAAGGTTACAAGCCACGTTTCGTTCGGGTGAGTCCACACGTCCTTGAGATGCTTCACACATTATCTCAATGTTTTTTTGATAATTTTTTTCCTCGTCTTATGCATTGTCTTTACGATGAACGTAAGAATTGCATTGGGGTGATGGGGATTACGTAGCCTAGATATTAGTTTAAGGATATCCAAGTGTTTTTTACAGTTTGGTGGAGACCGCACTATAGATTCAACCATTTTCAATCATCAAAGTCAACGTCATTCAATTTACATTTTCCACGGGATTATTATTTTTTTTAACATTCGTTGTTTGTAAGTAAATCATTGAAATTGTTTCAACTTTCGGAGACATTATTTTTTTATTCTGAATATGAATGAATTTGTTACGCTGTTAGAGATTTTCTGAAATTTCATGGAAAATGTTATAGTAAATCTCATGAGATTGACATTGAATAGGATTTGGGGAAAAAATGGGTATGAAATTTCAAGTTTTAAGTAGAATCACGGAAATTCATGAGTTTTCAGTGGGAGTGAGAATGAAATTTCAGAAGTTGATTGAATTTTCAGTGGAACATGAATATTCAGAAACCAAATGACATAAATTTTCAATTTTTCCCTGAATTTTCCTGATTTTTCTGAATTTTCACAGAATAATTTAACTGAAAAATCAAGTATTTTATCAATTTCCCGATCATTTGAACAGAAAATCAATGGAATTTGATTTTTCAAAGACAAGATTTCCTGAAATTTCAGTGGAACTTGAACACGATAACAATTTCCAGAATTTGGCACGCAAAATTCAGACGAAAATTTTTAACAGTGTACGATTCCGAACAAATGATTTCTATGGTGGGAAATTGATTATTTAAAAATGATTTAAAAAAGCTCGTAATTCTCAAAAATTGCAATTTTTAAATTATTTCATCAATCTTCTCTCAAAAGTAAACTTTTTAATTTTTGTTCAGCTTTTTAAAATGTTTTCTAACGGGTTCAATATTGAGATTGAAATTCAGACCTGCAAAGCTTAAATAATAAAATCATTGTAAAATGTCCGGAAACTTAGGATTAAATGTGACAAATGAAAGCTCTCATGTTCTCTGATAAAACTCGTAAAAAAATAGCCAAAATACTTGGATATCCTTCAGAATTGCTGGATCACTGATGCTTTCGAGGAATATTTCACAAGAGATCAACTCATCATTCCTTCCACGTAAAGATTTTATTCTCGTCGATGCCGGGTCATCAGGAAAATCCGGCAATTTGTTACAGAAGAATCAGATGCGTAAGATTCTCTGCCACGTCACTGTGAGGGAATTTAATTTTTTCGTTTATCACGATTGTTGGATTAAGAACGTGGGTATCATCGTGAGGCAATAAAAGGACAAGCCTCCGCGATTCTTCACGCTCCAGTGGTGTCTTATCATCTGAGTTTTATATCGGGTTTTAAAGAAGGTTGACAGAAGAGATCTTGAGTTACCGGAGAGATAATAAAGTCATTGGAGATTGCTCGAAACTTCACGGAAAAGTTGGCAATTAGAAGCAATAAAGAAACCCGAGTTATCATTTAATAAACGAACATTAAAACGAGAAATCGATTAGGAACTGATGTTGGGGTTTTTTCGAGGAGAGATTAGGGAATTTACGAGCGAAGGTTTATGCCACCGAAGATGGTGAATATAGTGAGAGAGTTACAAGGCTGCCTCGTGCGAAAATCACGTGTTTTTTCGCTCTTCACATGTGAAATTGAGTTTGCTGACATTTTTTTAAGGAAAACGTATGCATAGTCTTGTCTAAGAAAAGAGAGTAGACGCGTTTTCGTCGTGAAATACAAAAGGCAACGATATTTCTTTAGAAAATACGCTGTGCCATGGAAACTGTACCAAGCGTCGTACCCATTGTTTGTACCATCACACGTGCAATGTTGGCACGAGGCATATGTAAAACGTCTCACCGACTTAACAACCTCCACTACAATTACCCCAGTATTGAGGAGGAAAAAAAACAGCCATTGTTGTCACTCGATTTCACGTAGTCTGATGAAAGCACTTGGAGCTGAAAAAGTGAGAAAATTCATGTTGAGCCATTATTTTTCATGCCAGAGGTGCGCACTCATCATCTGTTCAGGGGTCTCAGGATCATCGATGCATTACACTGATAGCATTTTGTTTTCACCCAAAGATTGTTGAAGAAGCCCCTGATGCGGTCTTCCCAGTGATGCCGCAAAAAACTTCCTGACCAAAGAATTTCATGTTCATTGAGACCGAAATTATCTCTCCAAAGTTGTGTCTCGTGATGTCTCGTGAAACGTCTCGCGGCATCACTAGGTCTTCCCTGGAAGATGACACGTTGGGCCATCGCAAAGAATTCTTTACCTTCAACTTCATTTCTGCTCTTATGAAATTACTGAACACCGCTTAGGCCAACCGGTTGTGCTCTGATTTTTGAAATAATTACAACGGTTAAAGAAAACATTCAAAAAGAAAGATTCACTTGTACCAAAATAATGTGTAGATTGTTGCATGTTTTTTAAATTAACCCAAACCATTACTTATTCGATTCAGCGGTTTTAGATGTTTCGGATGAACAGGTCAGTTCTGAACTGTTAGTCCAAAGTGAATTACTTTGAAGTGCATTATAGAGAATTAAAAACATTTATTTCGCGAGATATCACATATTTTCAAGGAGGAAAAAATTGTATACACCGATAGAACAATTCATTTATGGTTAATGAGGTTCGTTAACTACTAACAAATGGTAGAGTTGAATGTGAAAAAATAAATATCCATTAAAAGTTAACGAATGGTTTACTTGGAAAGTGAACGTGGGGATCAAATAGAGTTCTTTAAATGTGGATTTATTAACTATTAATGAATGAATATTTGGGAAAACCGAATGGACCCCAGCCCTCAAATAAATCCATTTATTAATAACTGATCCTTTCTGTAAGTGTAGACGAAAACCTTTTATAGCAAGATTGTTAGAGAATTCTATTGAATTGCTGTTCAACTTCCATTAAAAATTCTATTAGTTTTCGCGAATTCTATTCAAACCCCAGCTTTAGTGGGCGTTTTTTTCAATAGAAATGAACAATGGAAAAAGTTGTATAAGAAAATCAGATTCTACTGATTTTCACTATGAAATAGTTTCTATGGAATATTTTCTATTTAATGCACAAAAAAGTTGTGGACTTTTTTTTAAGAAAAGCGCCGAAAACTAATAGAAATAGAAATTTAATCACTCAAATCAATTATTGTATCATTTTCACCCCACTGGACTCCAACTACATCAAAAATAGAACGAAAAATTTATGTCCGTATGTAAATACTTGGCGGAGGCCCTCCGGCGATGGCCTATGGTATAAGAAGTTTTTTTGTGAATTTTTCTTACAATAAATTTCGTTGAAAATTAAAATTAATTAAAAATGTAATAGAATTTTCTAGCGAATTCGCTAGATTCTTCTCTGAAATTTACTCGTGCGTGTTGTGGTGATAAATTGCGAAATTGGTGAAATAATCAGATAGATTGAAAAAGATAATAAAAAATGTAGTACTGGTGAGATCATATCGAAAGAACAAATATTCGCCATTAGTAAATTCTCCATCAGTTCATTTTCTCTCAAATTTTTATACATATTTCAAGTGTCGACCTAATTAGAAGTTCTTGAATCGAGAAATGCTTATTCCCCTTTGATTTCTAGGACACTTAAAAAAATTCTCATACTCGATAATTATCGATGAACAAGTCTCTTGACGCAAGTCAGAAATACTTGAGAAGTTTTTTTCCCTCAGTGTAGTTTTTTCATTTGTTTTTCAATGATTCGTGTGTTGTAAGATGCGTGCAACTATAAAATGCTGAGTCTTGAGTGGGACCTACATGACCATAAGGTATCAACCAATACATAAATACTTAACGGCCTCGTTTGTAAGTGGAGTGAGCGAACAATCGAGTGTTTCAACAATTGTTACGGGGGATAAATTTACACTATCAGTACGTGCGGACGTGGTGATATTCTTTTCCGTATTGGGTTTATCGTTGATTTCAACGAAATCATGACACTCTATACCAATGTTTGTGGTTGATCGGAGGTTCACGCCCAATTGTATTCTCTTATTCAAACTTTTGGAAATCTGAACTCGACTTTCCAGTTTGAACCGTTAGGAAGCATTCGAAAAATGTTGGAACAATTTAGAAAGTTCACATTATAATTTTCTGTGCCTCGGGGGAGATCTATGAAATGATTGAAAAGTCGCTAAGTAGTAGGTAACATCAGGGATACGTACGACCGAGGATGACGCAGTATAACGTTGGACATTTTGAATCAGCAAATTTCTCGATTAAATTGTGTGAGGTTAATTTGGAAAAGTTCATGGGTAATCAATGGCTTTGAAATGACAGCTGTCAACAAATATTTTTCTTTAACATTCCCTCGTTATAAGTATAGAATAGTAGTTAATTTAACGTTGAGAAACGTCATTTTTTGTGGTATGAAATCAATTTCTAGTTAAAACGTCGTTTAGTTAATCTCCATGTTTTTTAAATGTTCTTTAACAGTTCCAAATGGAGAATCTAATTTAGACCTCAAAGTTTAGGCAAATGGGTCTTAAATAGGAAGTTTGGTGTTTAAATGCGAATATTCAAGAGGATTTCAACCTGAAAAAATGACCGAAGTAACTGGACATCCTTGAGAGGCCATGGAACCTATCCAAAGCGAATGAAACAAATTCCAATTAAATTTCTATTCATTAGTTTTTCTTCCGAAAATTGAAACTGTCGCTGTCAGATTGAAAAGTATTGGCCCCCGGGTCTCAACTTCAGAGGTTGTTCTTGCATCGAATAACAATCCAAAGCGTTCAATTTTATCCTCCTTGTGGTTATTTAGTATGTCTAAAATATATTTCTGAGAAAAAAAATGAGACGTGTTTAAGATTGTTGTAAAAATATGTAATATGTAATGGCAGTTAATTTAATGTTCAGAAACTCAATTTTTTGTGGCATGAAATCAATTGTTTTTAAATCAAATCAATGTTTTAACATGTTCCCTAACAGTTCAAAATGGAGAATCAAATTTAGACCTCAAAGTTTAGGCAAATGAGTCTTAAATAGGAATTTTGGTATATAAATGCGAATATTCGAGAGGATTTCAACCTGAAAAAATGGCCGAAGTAATTGGACATCCTTGAGAGGCCATGGAACCTATCCAAAACGAATGAAAGAAATTCCAATTTTATTTCTATTCATTAGTTTTTCTTCCGAAAATTGAAACTGTCACTGTCAGATTGAAAAGTATTGGCCCCCGGATCTCAACTTCAGAGGTTGTTCTTGCATCGAATAACAATCCAAAGCGTTCAATTTTATCCTCCTTGTGGTTATTTAGTATATCTAAAATATATTTCTGAGAAAAAAAATGAGACTGGTGTTTAAGATTGTTGTAAAATATGTAATATGTAATGGCAGTTAATTTACTGTTCAGAAACGCAATTTTTTGTGGCATGAAATCAATTGCTTTAAAATCAAATCAATGTTTTAAAACGTTCCCTAATAGTTCAAAATGGAGAATCAAATTTAGACCTCAAAGTTTAGGCAAATGGGTCTTAAATAGGAATTTTGGTATATAAATGCGAATATTCGAGAGAATTTCAACCTGAAAAAATGGCCGAAGTAATTGGCCATCCTTGAGAGGCCATGGAACCTATCCAAAACGAATGAAACAAATTCCAATTATATTTCTATTCATCAGTTTTTCTTCCGAAAAATGAAACTGTCGCTATCAGATTGAAAAGTATTGGCCCCTGGGCCTCAAAATTAGAGGTTGTTCTTGCATCAAATAACAACCTAATGCGTTCAATTTTATCCTCCTTGTGGTTATTTAGTATGTCTAAAATATATTTCTGAGAAAAAAAATGAGACTGGTGTTTAAGATTGTTGTAAAATATGTAATATGTAATGACAGTTAATTTACTGTTCAGAAACGCAATTTTTTGTGGCATGAAATCAATTGCTTTAAAATCAAATCAATGTTTTAAAATATCCCCCAACAGTTCAAATTGAAGAATCAAATTTAGACCTCAAAGTTTAGGCAAATGAGTTTTGAATAGGAATTTTGGTGTTAAAATGAGAATATTCAACCTGAAAAAATGGCAGAAGTAATTGGATATCCTTAAGATGTCATGAAACCTATCTAAAACGAATAAAACAGATTCGAATTATATTTTTATTTATTAGTTTTTCTTCCGAAAATTAAAACGGTGACGGTCGAATTGAAAAGTATAGGCCCCCGAGCCTCAACTTCAAAGGTGGTTCTTGCGTCGAATAAAAACCCAAACCATTCAACTTTATCCTCCTCGTGGTTATTTGGTATGTCTAAAATATTTCTGAGAAAAGAAATGATACAGATGTTTAAGACTGTTGTTAAACCAAAAAAACCTGCAGCGTCAGGGGCCTATACTTTTCAACCCGATAGTAGGTAGTTACTTTTATCAGGCTATTGATTACAGCCTAAAACGTTCAATGTTCAGAAAAAAACGAATGGGTAAGAAAATAATTGGGGTCCGTTGTGGTCGTTTCACGAAGGTGCCTCAGACCTTTTCTCATAAATACTGAATTTTCTACCTTAAATATCATTTCTACAAGTTCGTAATGAGTTGATTTACATTCACAGCATTCCAACATCGATCCTATGTTTTGCAGAAGCTGAAAAAATTCCCATCATGAATCTATAAGAAGAAAGTATTTGAAAAAGATTTTAGAATAGCGCGGTGAAATAAACCTGTTCAACTTTCCTGTACATAACTCCTCCAATTTTTATGAACGGAAATATATTCTCTCTATAATGAGAAGAAACCTTTTTCTCCCTTGTAATGAGTCCAGACGGTACATGTAATCGATGATTTTATTCTCGAGTTATGAATATATTTAAAGTCGTGTTCACACGTTTCGAAAAATGTAGGACACACCGGGCGTGTTCCACACATTTTTATTAATTGTAATAATTAAAATTGACCCCAGATACATTCTTTCCCATGTCATTTTGTCCGAAGCTCCAGATATATTGCATAACGTAATTTTTACAGAGAGGACAAAAATTAGGTTGGAGACATCCTTAAATTTTATCAATTGTTTCTTAATTTTTAGAAAGATTCTTAACATTAACTAGAATTACCCGGAACTTTAGGGATTCAATCATTGAAATTTATAGATAAAATGGCCAAGATTTAGCATTATGTTACTAGAAATCCGTGATTAACTCCCCTGATTTTAGGATTTTTCATTCATTTAATTTTAGAATGCCGCATGCTCCTAGGAACTAAAACAATATTTCTTCTATACGTGATTCTTCTCACACAATTGAATTGACAATTTTACGATTAAAAATATTCAAATCTTCCGTGTACTCAATACATAACTATTCACGACACTCGAATCGACAGATCAATCATTTTTTACTTAATCAAGTCGCGTATTCGTTCATGCATGAAAAAATTTAATAGAAAAGCCCAGCGCTTTCTCCAAGAAATTCTATTGGATGTCTATTGGAGCTTTATAGCAATTCTATTATGATTCTATTGAAAAATTCTACATGTTAAATGTTCAATTTGTTTTAAATGTTAAATGTTACAAATTATGTCCCGATTTTTTAAAATAGATATTTGTTTATAAAAAAATGTCTGTAGACGTTGACAGAATTCTTGGGCCCAAATTTTCTAAGTTTTATTTATCGAAATTTGCATGAGAAAAAATAAAAATGCAGCGGAAAAAATTGAAAAATTCCTGCCCAAGAATTTCTGTAGAAAAATCAAAGCATTTCGATTTTTTCTATCAAAAATATTCTTTAAACTGTTACAGTAAAGTTGTACAATCTTCAATAAAATGCCCTCTATAAAAACCGACACATCTTTTAAAAATAAAATTCTAATAGAACTCCAATGAAATTCTTCGAGTTCCCCTCGAAGTTCGATAGAATTTCTTGACGAAAGCTCTAGACTTCTCTATTAAATTTTTCATAAGTGGTATAAAAATGAAGAGATACCACTGTCAATGCCACATGATGACTAACACACGGATTGCCCGTTACAGTCGATCGATCGTGACGTCATGCGGACAGGTGTCGTCCAGACGAGGTACTTCCGGTGGCGTCTGTCGTATTATATGTGCCTCAATGGCCACCGTACGCACCTCAAAGACGTCACTATTTAACTTATAAAAAAATCTGAAAAAAAGAAAATGCTTACCTGCCCAGCCGGTTGTCTTGTGCATCGAGGATGCGTGTTTGCTGAGGACGTTTGAGTGACACTGCACCGCGGCCTGAATAAAAATCGAGATAGAAATGGAGAGTTCAAGGCAATTCGTGGGCTTTCTGAGTCATTTCGACGCGATGGGGTGCGATCAGACATACTAAATAAGCGGAAATGTTTATCCAATTGTTGGGACCTAGAAGTTTCCATGGTTGGCTCGTCACGGGGTTCAAGGTGCCTTCTGTCACCTCTCTATCTCATTCCAATCTTCGTGGGGATAACGAAAATATGAAATTAGGTGGCCGCTGATGACTTGCAAACACGTGAAGGGAGACAAAGGGAAAGGCGGAGACAATTTCTTCCGTAATTTTAAGGCTTTTCTTTGTTTTTATTGTCCCTTATGATTTTCGGTTGTGGTTACGCTTTTACTGGGCTCGGAAATCTCGACGGCGTGTCTCTTATTTCCTGGTGTCACTAACCCGTATACAGTGAGTCATGGGGCAACTCGGGAAACTTCGCGTCGCGCGGGGATTACGTTTATTGACTTTAAGGAAGGCAACGACATGCTGTAATTGAAGTCGAGTGAGAATTACACAGCATCAATTAGAGTCGAAGGTGAATGGAGTGATTTATAGTGGATAAATTATCTGCATCAACATTTGAATTTTCTTAGCGTTGCAAGAAAGTTGAATGAATTTCTTTTTTATGGAAAATAGTTGGAATAATCTAAGGGGTATGGCCTCTCGATTGGAACAATCGAAATTACTTTTGAACTAGTCATAGCAAAAAATAAAATATTCTTTAAGGAGTTTACTTCCACCTGAAAATTAATATTTTCATGACTGCGAAGGTTCGAATACTTCAAGAATAATTCTCTAACAGTAAACAAAGTATTTTTGTGCTAGTAGGCCCGATAAATCGCGATTCTAAACGCGCCTTAAACATAAAATAGTGCACATCACACGGTCCACAAAGTATTTCCTGACAAATGTGAATTTATACCTGAGCCGGAGGCGAGGATTATTATCATGTTTGGCAGATAATACTTTGTGAATCTAATGGTGAAATCTACTATTTGGATTTACTTTTAACAGTTTTTGGCTGAAATTTTCTATACACTTGTTGGAAATTGTCATCATGCGGCAGTTCAACTAACTTTTATGAAGTTTTGGTATCGAAGATTCATAATTTTATGAAAAAATCAATGGAAAATGTAGATTTTTGTTCAATTATTCCTAGAAAATTGAAAGAAAACTGGAAAATTTTGGTAAAAATACTTCAATTTCCAAATAATTAAAAACTCCGCAGAATTGGGAACTAAATGTGGACGTCCGCATTAAAAGGGACCACTTTGTCGATTCTATTTTCCGAGATATTCACGTTTTTCTCTTGCCAACTCCCATTTAAACCCATGTTAAATTATTTTTTCGATCGTCTATAGCGTCGTCACTCTTTACGCTATCAAGTTCATTTTTGGCTCTAAATTTGCAGAATCAGATCAAGATTATCGGCATATACATAACTCCAATAGTGCCAAAGTGGTCCCTTCTCATGCGGACGTCCACAAATATTCATGTTTTAATCGAAAATTCAAGTAAATTGAGGAATTCTCGTCTTTCTGCTGCTCAAAAATTTGAAATATTCAGTTTGCAGGAAAATTTCCAAGTCCATAATTTATCCCCCCTAAATCCAATTCAATGTCACACTCCTAAAAATTACTGTTCAACTATCGATGAAATTTTAATTCTTTTCTATTAGTCAACAAATTTATTCGAACAACTATTACTTATTAAACCATTACTATCTAACATGGATACGCCTTCTATGTTAGATTATCACTGATATTTCAGTGACATCACATCCCACTGAATTTTCAGAGGATTGAAAAATTCAGGGAAATTATTGCTTGAATTTCCAAATTATTTAACAATTTCCATTACCATGTGGACCTGAAAATTGCAATCCCATCGAATACTACTGAATTCAACTGACTTTTCAATAATAAAACACCTAAAAATTTCGTGTGCATGAGTGATTGTAAAGAATTGCAATATTTTTTACTCGAAATTTCAGGAGTAATGTTCTAACAGTGCAGGAGAACCTGCAATTTTTCGGCAGAGCAAATTTTTCCTGTCAGTGCAATCCACCCCAAACTTCCGGTACTCCCTACCCTCACCTTTCCCAATCCCTCCTTCCCCAGGAAGGAGGAGAGATCCTCACCAAAAATTCATTACCGATCGAACCCCGGTAGAAATGAAAGCCCCCAAGTGAAAATTCCCCATCACCAATAACCGAACGTAATTTCCCCCGCATCGAATACAAACGACATCCCTCCACCGATGAAAGTGCCCCTGAAAAAGAAAAATCTGAATTGAATAGAAAATAAGCCGCGATAGTCCAATTCATCACCGGCTCAATAAAGACCGAGTCACTCCGATTTTTCCAACGCCAGTCCATTTTCTCCCATTTCTCCCAGCTGACAGGCCACAAATCATGCCTTCCGCGTGCGAGAGCCCAAACTCCGTGAGACATTTCACTCTAAATATTGAATTCCATTGATTAAAACCCACGCATTAAGATCCCAGGCTACTTAAACGGTAAATCTCGGATTTTGTCTCTCCCTGGTAGTATTATTCTGCCCGGTGAAAGGCAACTAGTCTCTATGCGCTTATGGGCAGAGGTAACCGACTCCACACACACGGTATCAGTGATCCCCGTGGAATACCCCAGGATGTTAGTGCAATCTCCCCACCTCGCCAACTTTTCTCATGTATACCCCCATCCCTCAATCACCAGCAACTTCCCCACCCATTTCTTCAAACCCGCCTACTCTCTTTCCACCTTTTTTTTCATTAAACCAATTTTTCTCTTTTTAACTCATTGCCTGGCTTTGGTGAGCATTGGGTAGAAAACCACCTCCGGTGGAACGTGCTGGAGTCTCTCACTCGCAGACGTTTGAAGCCACCGGTGCGACGCACTCTCAACCGGTTGCTCGTCAGCTCTCGTTTCAAATAATCGAATAAACAATTTCTCAAGGGCAAAATCGAGTGGATCAGTGTCCCATCTTCATTTCTGTAAATCGGATATTATGGATTTTGTGGAAATTTCTTTGTGTAAAAACACAGCAGTGTAGTTGTGCCGACAGTCGCGCATTTCCGGTGCCGCGCCAGTGGTGGGGGGACCCAAGAAGGTACTGAAGGTATAGAGAACAGAGGGAAGAAACTTACAGGTGCATCGGCTCGGTGACTACAGTGTTTCATTTATTTCAGTGTTGTGAAGTTTGTTTAATATTCAGCGGGTATTCTGTGAGGGTTTCGGGAGACATGTTGATCCTTCCGGACATTAAGCTGCAGGTAATTTCTTTCTTTCTTTCTCTCAATTGCCACTTCCGGTTCATTGGCCTGGTTGCCCCCAAGTTGAGTGAATTTTCTTGTTCTCATTATTTTTCGGCGCGATCGCTCTTTTGAATAAATGATTCATTTAATCCAAGCGAGATGCGTTAACTGTTAACGAATGGCAGAGTTGAGTATGGTCAAATAAATATTCATTAATAATTCAGTAGAGAAGAGGTAAAACGGTTTAAGTCGACTCATCTGCCTGTTGAGTTTTTGAGGAATATTTCCGAATCTAAGGGAGATAGCGCAATTTTCGTAATCACATTTAGTGTAGCTCTCAATCGGCTCTACAAAAAAGGTTATTATAAAAATTTTATTATCTCCCTTAGATTCCGAGGTATTTACTGAAAACTGGTCAATAGTCAAAATTGACTTGTACCGTTTTACCACTTCGCTACTGAATTAACGAATGAACATTTGGTGAGACCGAATAGACCCTACCCTTAGACCAAATCAATTCGTTAATAATAACTAATCCTTTCTATCAGTGCAGGGCCGAGGAAATTTCTCGTTCTTGCCGAGTTTATAATCTATTACGCGTATGAATTATAAATTCCTCGAGCGGCATCGGCCGTTACGCCGATGATTACGACAGTTCAGCGTCTAGTCATCCACCGGTTGTGTGTACATAAATACTAATATGTTGGATATACATTTATGACTGTTGAAAATTATTTCTCGGGAACAGACGTATCAGAAGTTGATGGCGGACCGACAGTTGATCGAGGTAAAACGTGCAATTTAAATCGTTTCATAATGAACGTGGTTACTAATGTCCAGTCTAGGTTAATTAGGGATCCGTCGGATGTAACGGATGCCTGGATTGGTACACGTGACATGATTTTTCAGGAGTTTCGACACACACATGTTCACGAGTCATTGGGTTTAGAAAATTTCCGTGCGGCGAGCCTATTCAATAACTATTTACGATATTATTCATTAATTTTGTGCATTTGGTTTTATGATTTTTTGTAATTTGAAAAATGTCGAACGAAGGATGGGCAATTAACGCTCGGGTAATTCTCCATCTTCCCGAGTGTAACGCCAAGCACTGATTGCGTGACGTATTATTCAAGGTCGAGGAACTTGGAAGGTTCACGGCGATTACGATGGCGCGCCGTATTTTCCTTCGCCTTCCAGTTTAACTATTAGGTATGAGATAGGCCCCCCATGTGTGTGGGTTTCTTCTCTTAGCAAACGTTGTACACGAGATTGCAATATCTTTTGCTTCCATTCTCTCAGCTTGGAAATTACCTCGTTTGTTGTTGCACTGAGGCTGGTGGGGCCTCTAAACCATCGTGGGTAAGCTGAAGATTATTATTATTGCACTTCCGTTCAACGTCCGCTTGGAGGAAGCCACTCGGTTGAAATATTACTACGCAATGGAACGGACTCTGGAGGGAGGTTAATTAAAGTGTAAGACAAAATTGTATGGAGCAGTTGCATGATTATGTTTGTTATAAAATGAACACTTTTATGAGGATTTTAGAGTATTTTCATGGTACATGAGAGTGACAAAACGATTTAATGCTGGGTTGAGACATGGAGTGACGTGGTTTCGCTTATTTCGAGATTGTTCGGGATTTTTTGAGGGTTTGGGGTTTGATCGGGGATGGCCTGGGTCAAACTCCACCTCACAATCTTCCGATTTTTCAATATTAAAAGAACTTCCGAATTACATTGATCAAGGTTTAAATGTACTAATCTGACTTTTAAAATAGTCAAATAATTGATAATCTGAATTTTCAATTGATGATGGATTAAATATTAAAAAATATGAAACTAAAAATTTGTTATTCAGTAGATAGGGGAGGCTCGGGTAAAATGGACACTTTTGACTTTTTTTAAATGTTCACGACCTGTTGAATTGTTCATGAAATGGAATAGTTTTATTTTTCAATTGAAAGAGCAATTATTCTCTTTTGTGATGAGCTTAGACTGAGGTTAATTAATCAATCTATTTCTGAGTTATGAATATTTTTTAAAAAGTCAAAAGCGTCCATTTTACCTCAGCCACCCTAATACAACATTTCTCATAAGAGATTTTCGGTTATCCAAATAATCCTCAGTCTTCCTAACTCAATTACTGATTAATGAATAATTCGAAATTTGACTATTTAAATTGATGATTACTTCAATAATTAAAATTTAAGAATGATATTAACTGATTGACTTTTTAGTAATTTAACAGTAATTGTAATTTATGGATATGGCTATCCCTGGGTTTGATAGACATTTTTCTGTTGCACGTGAAAATATTTAACCGAAAAATCTAATCATTTCGGTAGATGACTCCATTGAAGTTATTTTGGTAATTCAGATAAGTATAGTTTTGATTCTGTATGATTTATTGTCCAGAGATTGGCTGTATTTTTTAGAAACCGTTAGGCATTAATTTTATAAGTTCTTCTGCTCTATTTTGTTCTGCTTCTCATTACAAACTACATGAAACAAGTGGGAAATGGCTCTTGTATTGTATATAGTATAGTTATTTTTGCTAGTAAATTAGCAATGTGCTTCCGAATGGTTATTTTGCATATCATTTCCTTTTGTCCTGTTTAATTCATTGTTTATTTAATTTTACTAGATTGAATGCGATTTCTTTTCAACTAATTTTGTCAGATTTTCAACTTAATTGAATGTTATCATCATCATTATTCTTATTAGCCCTCTCTTCTATACAACCGATTGTCTTTTTTACGGTTCTATGTCGCCCCTCCGCCCTTCTATACAATTTTAATAGAAAATTTTTATTTATACGTATTTGAATGAATTTGAAATATCACATTTGAAGAAACCGTCAGAAAGCTCAACGATCATCATAAAAATCACATCAACCAATGTAGCTATCGTAATCATCTTTTAACTTCGACTTAGTGGCATTAAAACAAACATTTTAAACTATGAATGAATGCATTTGAAGCACGATATTCAAAGATATGCCCGGAATTCTGATTTTAAAGAAATACAAACTTTTTGCAAATTTTCAAATAAATCAAAATAACGATTACGGCTATCGATCCATCTTCAAACTCTGTTAAAAGGACATCCAAACAAATTTTTTAAGCCATCATACAATCAATACAGAACATTTTTTAAATTATCGTGGGACAACCAATTTTCTAAAAAATTCGAAAATTAAAAAAAAATTTGATTAATTAAATTTGACATGTGATACTAGAAAAATTATTGGGGGCACCATAATTTTTCTGGTGCCGCCCGAAAATTTTCCTGATGCTACCCAATAATTTCTTCAAATGTGCGAATTGTGACTCATTTATGATGCTCAGTCCATAAATTCTTCTAAAAAACGTTTCTCTGTGTAAAATTCCTAGAAATTGGCAAAAAAATCGAATTTTTCATGGAACTTGAATGAACATTTGCTCCAGAACTCATCTGTTCGAATGGAATTTTCCTCCGTGAGAGCTGAAAATTGAAGAATAGATATTTTTTTTTTGGTTCCACATGTATACCCTCTCGGGTTTTTACATTTTGTTCCCTTCCCTATCTGCGTTACCATGGGCCGACTTACTTTATCCCCAACTGCACCCCATTCGGGATTGGACTGCCAGGGAAACCATGGAAAACCTCAGTCGTGCAGCCGACCGATAATGCAGGGATTCCACTGTGTCCATTGGTCACACTGACTCAATGGGCACAGTGGTTCTCTACATTCGTGCCTAGCGACTGTAGTCCCACGCGGTTAGGTGTGCCCAAGCGGACACCCATCCAAGTACCGGGCAGACTGAACGCTGCGTAGCCTGGATGACCGCCGGAGCCACACACTCCCCGCGCGACCACTACAGCCACCTTGAAGAATAGATATTAAATACCTATTTTTCATGAAACTAATAAAAAATTAATGAGGATATTGCAACGTAATAATCTATTTTCCAGATAAATTCGCCATTACCTCTTAATTTTATATCATTTTCTAAAATAATAAAATACAGACCTCACGTTTATAATCCAATTTGCAACTTTCCGTTCTGTTCAATAGCAAAAATTCATGCAACAACCTCATTAGGTAATTTCGTGGCAATTCTACGTCGATCCAGTTCCTAGAAGAATAAATAATAATGACTCAACATCTCTGAGTGTTTCGTTCATTCGTGTATTGATGACTCCTAAAAACTAATGGAGCAATAAAACCCAATGCGGAGGCCTGGAACTTCTTTCATCGCGATAGTTCCGCTCACCTTGTCCAATGATTGATCCCCTACAAGATGTAGACTGCAAGAAATGAAATTTTCGTAATTACGTCTCGATTCATTCCACATATCGAGCAATTTTGCACGAGGCAATTTTCGATTTCACCTCGGTTAAATTGTTTCGCTTATAAACTACCATCGCGATTGACTGCATGACTGCAAGTGCGCCAGTGTCAACGTCCGACCATGTCGAACCAGAGATTCATCGGGCGGATTTCCTCAAGAGCTACTTTCCAACGACCCTGGGACGGCCAGGGGAGAGTTCGAGCAAAATCGTTACGCCAGGACTTTTACCGCTTTCTTCGTTACTGGAGGATTATTTTGAGGGACATCACGTGACTCGGGAGATTATTAAAGATTACTTAAGATTCTGGCCCGAAAACTTGAGAATCGGGTCAATTACTTTTTTTTCATTGAAGGAAATGATGAAATCCGAAAGGAGTATGAGAAATTCTGCTTTTTAAGATAATCGAACTGAAAGAAGTTGCGACTAATTGATAAATATCTGCATGATAACATCACAATGGAGATTATTCATGCGAATGCCGCTAATAGCGCATCAGCCTTCCAAAGATCCAGAAGACAACGTTTTCCCGTTAAATACGCCTTTTTCTTTGTACAAAGGACCTTCTTTTGTTCGGAAACTAAGCAGCGGCGAGTGTGGTCACTAAGTTGAGTGGTGACCATGAGAGAACACCTCGGAAAAAATGATGGTTGAGATTCGGAAAGAGGGAAGTGCACTGGGAATGAAAATGTGAGGCAAAGTAAAAATGGGGAGGACAGCAGCTTGAAAAAACCGAAATACGGTAATAGGAAGTTTATTAAGCCATCATTCTGTGTTCGGTGACTGGAGAATCTTCTCAATAATTTATTTTATCAAACAAATGATGAGGTCGCCCACCATATGAAACATTTTGTATTCCATAAGATGATAAAAATTCGCAGTTTTAATTGATAAAAATCGGAACATAATATCGTAAGGAAGATTATTCATGATAATAAAAATAAATGTTGAAATAAAAATTCAATAATGAAACGAAAATTCACGCGTAAACTTTCAATCATGCATCAACAGTTTCGTTTACTACCTTTTCCCTTAATGCGAATTGCCTCATTTTTTTTGACGATGATTTAAGGTTCGTTTTGTGCTCGGGAAATTCGGAAATTTCCCGAGTAATTTTTATTTTGCAAGACAAACTTTCAAAAAGGTTTTACCAATTCGAGAAAAATTGTATGGTAAAAGCACAATATAGAGTATTATATTCATGAAAAAACTCGAAGAAAAAGTTGCGGAATTGACGTAAAAATTACGTTGTTTGACGTAATTGTGATGCATCGCTACTGACTCGCGTAAAAATTCCGTGTTGATTCCTAAAAATTCCAGAATTCAAGGGTAAAAATTTATATTTTTCTCCGAATTTGTTCAATGTTTTTACGGAGAAATCCCCAAAAGATAATTTCGCTTCACTTTTACGTTTTGTCGCGTCGTTTTCCCTGAAGTTTCTTCTCCTTGCATAAAGTAGATGATAAAATAAAAATTCAACGATAAAAACAATTTATGCATAAAGGGTAAAAAGTAAAGTAAAGGGTAAAAATTATTTTTTATCTCTGAATTTGTCCGATCTCTCTATGGAGAAATCCTCGAAAGATAATTTCGCTTCACTTGTACGTTTTGTCGCGTCAGTTTCCCTGAAGTTTCTTCCCCTTCCATAAAGTAGATGATAAAATAAAAATTCAACAATAAAAACAATTTATGCATAAAGGGTAAAAAGTAAAGTAAAGGGTAAAAATTATTTTTTATCTCTGAATTTGTCCGATCTCTCTATGGAGAAATCCTCGAAAGATAATTTCGCTTCACTTGTACGTTTTGTCGCGTCAGTTTCCCTGAAGTTTCTTCCCCTTCCATAAAGTAGATGATAAAATAAAAATTCAACAATAAAAACAATTTATGCATAAAGGGTAAAAAGTAAAGTAAAGGGTAAAAATTATTTTTTATCTCCGAATTTGTTCGATCTCTCTATGGAGAAATCCCCGACAGATAATTTCGCTTCACTTTTACGTTTTGTCGCATCATTTTCCCTGAAGGTTCTTCTCCTTGAATAAAGTAGATGATAAAATAAAAATTCAACGATAAAAACCATTTATGCATAAAGGGTAAAAAGTAAAGTAAAGGGTAAAAATTAACTTTTTTCTACGAATTTGTTCGATGTTTCTACGGAGAAATCCCCGAAAGATAATTTCGCTTCACTTCTACGTTTTGTCGCGTCATTTTCCCTGAAGTTTTTTCTCCTCGCATAAAGTAGATAATAAAATAAAAATTCAACAATAAAATCAATTTATACATAAACCCCCAATAGTGCATCAGCACTTTCCAAAGACCCGGAAGACGATATTTCCCCTTTGACTACTGCCTTTTCCCCTCAATACGAATGGCCTTTCTTTTTTCTTCAAACTCATTAAGTCTGTCGATGTATAACAAACGCGTCTCGCATCACCGAACCTATGGGTTTTATAACTCTCGCGGAAAAGGCGAAAGTGAAATGACTACCAGGGTTTTTGGCCGAAAACTATTACCCCCCTACTACTAGAAAACTCCACTTAATTCCCAGTATTTCCATCATTTCCTCTGCAATTCGCAGTGAATCGAATCATTAACTCCATTCAGACAGAAAAAAGAACGGAAAGAGAACGGTACTGTCTCCATCACAATGGAAATCACGTTATACTATTTTTTCTTCTCACATATATATGCATGATGAGAAAACCTCGACATGTCTGTGATAATTGCATAATTTCCCTGGATATAACGAATCTCGTATGCCCACAGAGCTTACATAAGTCCTCAATGAGACTCATGAAAATTCATATTCACTTCAGTTTGATGTATTTTTCAATTAATTGAATTAAATTAAATGCAACGAATTTAAATCGAAATTACCTTTACCTCCAGTTAATATGAGTTAAATTGTGCGAGAAAAAATTGCAAAAACTCGTTATTAATTAGTATCATCCAAATTACATTCTGCCAAATATTAGGATTTTTTCAAATATTTTTTTTCTCATAAAAATTAATGATGCGAGTCAATTGGATGTCAAAATATTCCTAATTTTTTTAAATTTGATGATAAAAAAATTAGATTTTAATCTTTATTCACAGCAAGAACATCCTGAATTGTTGATTTTCTCATGAGACGTTGGGTTAGAACCCGATTTTTCAACATCTTTTGTATAAAAAAAATACAAAAATGGACTTTCCATGGAGAATAAATTGTCCGCTCGAGAATATTTAGTTTTGCCAATAACACAGTTTTCGGCGAAAAAATTGTTGTTTCCTCTTGGAATTATCATTCGTTCCATGGAAATTTCAAGTGTTTATTGGACAAAGATATACACTACTCACTAAAACTCACTTGGCGAAACCGGAGCCTCATATAATTCTTTGTTCAACGAATGTATTTACCCGAAAGACATATAAATGTCTCTCGAGAACAATTACTACAACGAAAATTACCATGTTATGGAAACTTTTTTTGTCCCCACGTAATCCCCATGTAAATCGATTTAACACAACAAAAGATCTCTTCAGGGGACATATAATTTTTCGGCAGAACCCATCTTTTCTCTCAGCGTAAGAAATAATAATAGTTTTCCTCAATTCCTAACGGTGTTAACATTCTTGAATTTTCTGAAACTCTGGAGCTCACAATAGAGATAAAATACAATTGCATCAAATCATCTTTCACTAGTTCAAAATGGGGTAAAATGGGGTACTCTAGATGGGATCCATCTGTATTTCCTGAGGTGATATTACGATTTCAACGAATCGGATCTCATTTCCAAGCGCAAAAAAATATCTACAAAATAAAAAAAATCCGGAAATTCAACTCCGCCGTTCTGGAGTCATTGAAGCTTAAAGACTGTCCCCACTCTCCCCTATGCATTT
This sequence comes from Diachasma alloeum, assembly GCF_001412515.2. Lineage (NCBI taxonomy): Eukaryota > Metazoa > Arthropoda > Insecta > Hymenoptera > Braconidae > Diachasma > Diachasma alloeum. The sequence goes on from NW_021680475.1 coordinate 159,861, forward strand.
TCATTGACTGCAGTTCCATTCACCGGATTGAATGCCCTTTCCCACAGAAATGATGTTAAATGGTGAAAGACATGAAGAAATATTTGACGAAAGTTCAATGGGAATCTTGGAAACGGTGACAGCAAATTTGTACTTTCGATCGCATGTGCGTTGTCTATTTCACATTGGACACGCGCTGTGTCGCATCAGGAATGACAGACGCGTTCTCCCTCTTCTTTTCCATCGCAAAAACCTGCAGACTCACGGGGCAATGAAAACGCGCAGCCAATGTACAATAATAATATTTCATCTCCGCCCATTGCACTTCATAAGGTTAATCCTTTTTTAATAGTGCACGCAAAGAGAATTATTAAATTGATTGACGGAAGGATAATGACTGACAACTACTTGATGTCGCGGAATTCTGACGGCTGCTTTTCCTACGCGCAATGGCCGCATTCCATTCTTACCCACAGGTATTTTCGACGCATGGTAATATCCCGCGGTAACACTCACTCGTAAAATCAAGCATGTTTGATGTATAAACGTATTAAATGTCTCCTTCCAGTTAAAGATCACAAATCATACCGCTGGTGGAGATTATTTGAAATGTATGGTTAAACGAAAATCACGGGTTTCTTTAACGCATATGTGCTATATTTGCTAAACAGGATTTCTACTTCTGTCTCGGTACTTGTTGACTATTCCCGTTTATTATTTTCCGAGCATGTACCTGCTCATGCTAATCACTGGCCTCGATGCATACGATTGAGAGATTTTTATTCAGGAAATTTTCTTGTTGTTATTGAAGATGAGAAAAACAGGTATATCGTGGGTTGCACGGAGAGAACAATTGGATAAAAATTACGTAAAAAACCGTGACAAACGTTTTCCTTAACACTCATGTGTTATATTTGCTCAGGAGAATTTTCAGATGTGTCTCAGTGGTTTTAAACTTGTCTCTTTCGTTATTTACCGATCGATTGGCTTTCGTAAATCGCCGATTCAAATGTACACAATTGTTACATTCAAATTCCTGAAATTTGTCTTGTTCATGAAAATGAAAAAAGGATCATCTTATCTTGGGGTTTATAATGATTAATAGGATAAACACCCATTTTAATCTAATTAACAACGACAGTTGTTAACACACAAAAATATTGCATGCGATTTCTGAAATGAAGGTAATTTATTTCATCTGACCTAATTCCCTAGTAACATCCCTGAGAAACTTTAGTGTTTTCCTTAACACTCATGTGTTATATTTGCTCAAACGAATTTTCAGACGTGTCTCGGTGGTTTCCAACTTTTCTCGTTCGTTATTTACTGAGCGATCGGCTTTTGTAAATCACCAGTTCAAATGTACACAATTGTTACATTCAAATTTCTGAAATTTGTCTTGTTCTTGAAAATGAAAAAAGCAAGAACGTTGAAAGGAAATTGGTGACGACAGCTGTTAGCACTAAAAAAATATTGCGTCTGACTTCTGGAATGAAGGTAATTAATTTCATCTGGCTTAATCGTCCAGTAACATTCCTCAGAAACTTGGTGTTTCCCTCAACACACATGCGTTATAGTTACTCAAAAGAATTTTCAGTGTCACCGTGTCTAGCTTGCTTTTAACTATTCTCATTTATTGTTTACGAAGTGATCGGCGTTTATAAATCACTGATTCAAATGTACACAATTGTTACACTCAGATTCCCTAAATTTTTCTTGTTCATGAAGGTGAGAAACGCATCACATCTTACCTCATGTTTTATGTAATTATAAATAGAATAAATAAATTCCTGATTTACTGAGCGATGCAAATTCCTGAAAATTGTCTTCTTCTTGAAAATAAAAAAACCATCACCATCTTATCTCGCGTTTTATCATTATAAACTGCATAAATACCCAGCATATTCTAATTCAATTTTAATTAAAGTTGAAAGGAAATTGATAGAGACAGTTGTTAGCACTAAAAAAAATATTGCATCCGACTTCTGGAATGAAGGTAATTAATTTCATCTGACTTAATCGTCCAGTAACATTCCTCGAACATTTTAGTGTTTTCCCTAACACACCTGTGCTATATTTACTCAATGGTTTTCAAGTATTCTCATTCATTGTTTATTGAGCGATCTGCTATTATAAATCAGTGATTCAAATGCGCACAAATATTCCACTCAGATTACTGAAATTTTTCTTGTTCGTCAAGATGAAAAGAGCATCACCACCTGACCCCGAGGGGTTTTATAATTATAAACAGGATAAATGCACAGCTTTAGTCTACTTCAATTTTAATGAAGATTGAGGGGAAACTCATGGAGACAGTTATTAACATTACAAAAAAAAATAGTGCATCCCACTTATGGAATGAAGGTAATGAACTTCATCTGACCTAATCCCCCAGTAACATGTCTCACAAACTTTACTGTTTTCCTTAACAGACAGGTGTTATATTTGCTCTGTAGCATGTCTACAGGTGTCTCGGTGGCTTCTCGATAATTCTCATTCATTATTTACCGATCAATCACCCATTATAAATTACTGCACCAAACCCAGGCAGTTGTCACATTCAAACTAATTAATTTTCAACTAACGATTTTTATGGTTCAAGCAAGACTTGCTTGAGAACTTGTTCGTTTTCCTCTCAGTGTATAACAAGGATAAACACACAGTTTCGTCTAATTTATTCTAATGAACGTTGGAAGGAAATTCTTGGGGACAGTTGTTATCATTACAAGAAAATATTACAATCGATTTCATGAATGGAGGTAATGGAGGTGGACTTCACCTGACCTAATCCCCTCGTAACCTCTACTACAACTAAAACTATTTTCATTCACAAGAACTTCAACTCCTCCGCCAATTACGGCCATTAAAAACGACTTTCCTAGTTATTCAAATTGATAAAATAATTGAAGATCAAAGAACTTCCATTTCTGCCGACGTTGCCGACACGCAAAGTGCCCTTTATCAGGACAATAATTTATTCTCATTAATCCATTAGTTGCTCGTGAATTTTTAGACTGAAGAATACTATTTTCATTGATTACTAGGGGGCATTGCCGCCTGCTCAGTTCGCTCGCCAACCCCGGGGGTCTACGCCCCCCCCCCCAATCTTCATGGGTTTGTTTAGGTGTTCCTATTATATAGAATAAAAAATTCATAGAATGATTGACCTTCTTAAAAAAAAATTGAGATTTTTATTATTTACAAAAGGCTTCAACCAACGGCTTTTGTCGTGAAACTCAGCCATTTTTTTTTCATTTATTTACATAGAATATTATGAGGTACTAGGGGACTACGCCCCCTGCTCGCTCCGCTCGCCAACCCCCTTATGACCCACATATAATCCCCATATGATCCTTGTGACCCTTAATTTTAGAGTCGTAATTTCGAGTACCAAATTTTTCACCAAATTTTTGTACCAAATCACCAGAAGTCGGTTTGGATTTTAATAGTATAGATAGTATAGATAGATATAGAGACCCTTATGTTGACCCTTCTGACCCTTAGTTTTTGACCCCCATGATTCTTACTTGAACCATTAATCTGTCATCTTTGTGATCCTTAATGTGACTCTTATTTGGATCCGTAATCTAACCCTCGTGACCTTCATTCTGACTCTCATGACCCTTAATCTGACCCTTGAGACCGTTATTGTGACCGTTAGAACCCGTATTTTGACCCTCATGACCCTCATTTTGACTCTCATGACTCTTATTTTGTCCTTCATAACCCTTATTTTGACATTTGTGACTTTTAATTTTGGACTCTCAACTTCGAGTACAAAATTTTTATCACCAGAAGTCGATTTGGATTTTTATAACGAGAGATAGTAATTCATTCTCAATGGCCTCGTCAGGGTCACAGATAAGGGTCAGTATAACAGGCGTGTCCTGAAGTTTTAAATCTCTTTATGTTTTATTGCACAAAGAGATTGACTGATGAATCTGGCATTACAAATCACAGACCCAAATCCACGTAAATCTCGCATTTAAATTCCGGAATTTCCCTCCCAAAAATTCTCCCAAACTGAAAAATGCATCACCACCCTGCATTAATTTCCATAATCATAAACAGGACAGATAAACAGCTTAGTTCAATTCACTTTTAACGACCGCTAAAAAGAAACCAATTAAATACCGCCTCTCCTGATTTTCGAAAATCAAGGTAATGAATCTAATCTGACCCAATCCCCTACAAACACCCGAGACAAGCGTAAACAGAGAATAACTTGAACTCGTTCTCCACATCTTATCATAGAGAAACCATGGTTGAGGTCATGAACGCATAGTGAAATTAACAACACTATAAATGATAAATGTCCTCGGGATTTCAGAGCAGCCTTGCGAGTACAAGCTTTCCAATCTTAATTATAGAAGACTGGAGCAGCCTTGACACGTCACGGCGTCACCATTAAATACGACATATCAGTCTTATGCATTTTGTGCACTGATAGAACGGATTAGTTATTGTTAACGAATGGATTTTGGTTGGAGGTTAGGGTCTATTCGATCCCACCAAATGTTCATTCGTTAATAGTTAACGAATGTATATTTGAGGAGCCTTGTTTGACTTGACTTTCGCCATTCAAGTGAACCATTCGTTAAGGATGTTCGACACCCTTTTAGCCAAAATTGACGTTGTTTTCATTTTTCTGGCAAATTATCGATGGGAGTGACGTGAAAAAATATAACGATTTTGTGGTTTGTCATTCTTTAATGGCTCACGAAGTTGCGTAGTGGTGCGATAATTTTCATGCGTTTTTTCTAGTTTTGTGATTCTTTTTAAAAGTTTAGAGAAAACGCAGGAAAATATTCGCACCACCTTAAAATTTCCTTAGTCATTAAATAATGACAAAACGCAAAAACGTTATATTTTTTCACGTCAATTCCATCATAAGTTTGCCAGAAAAATTAAAAAATCGTGAATTTTGGCAGAAATGGTGTAGAACATCCTTAACTATTAACGAATATTCATTTGGTCATATTCAACTCTACCACTCGTTAATAGTTAACGAATCTCGTTTGGAATAAATGAACCATTCTATCAGTGTGCGCTATTTTGACTGACGTCACAGCAGAGTGATGATGGGTTTATTGAGGCTTTACGGGAAATCAGGTGGACGGAATCGACCAGCTGATGCCGGCCGAAAGGAGTCACAGCTGAGAAGAGGGCCACTAACGGGTTTCATCTCGTGCTACAGTATAGCTATAATTTCCACGATTTACCCCGGAATTCCAGTGTCCTTGCCTTGCCCAATCTACTCGGCCAGCTGGATGCAAGGGTGTGGCCCTTGTTTATTGCTCCCCTGTACAATCTCCACTTTCCCGGTCTAGCTGCAGCCATGCGTGCGTGCATGGCAGATATATTTTAATTTGAAATTTGAAATATATCCGTTTGGAGATGAAAAAAAAATGAGGAAAAGAATTAACAAATTTATGTGGAGTGAGACCGGTTTGGCTCTGTGAACGCTGGAGTTATGGAACGAGTTTCAATAAATCCTCATTTTTTACGAGAGAATTTTCTTCATTGGAATTTACAGCATACTCAATTGTGATTAGATGATACTTTTGCGGTTTCTGCTTATCTCCAAGGTCAAGTGGATTTTAATTAACGATAAGATCCATGCGAATGTTTTCGTATGCGCCGAGTGAACTCGTTTAGCTGCAAGTTTGTTTGTAGGTTTTTACAGTTAAATGAGTATCAAGATCTCGCTCTATGGGAATATGCCGTTGATGAGATTTGGGGGATGAGGCGGATATTTCAGGGATCAAGGACTCTCGTTCAGTGATCGTGCAGAAATTTTAAAAAATACGAGATTATTCGTGGAATGGAAGTAGCGGAATTCGGTATCTATTTCGTTAATGGTTTCGCTAATGATGGGAGGTAATGGCACCCCATTGGAAATTGCGCGCCGTTAACGTTAATGGGCTATTGAGCCGGTGTTAGATAAGTTTACACATTGTTCTGGAGACGAGCTTAATTATGTTCTGGGTTATAATTAACCCAGTGAATCAGCGCATTCACGAGGTTCTTATGCTTCATCGTTCAACGACCAATCGTTCTCATTTGTTTGTTTTATCAACGAGGGGAGGAATGCAAGGATTTAATTATTTGGTTAGACGGCGAAGAGAACGAATTCATTCATAGAAAATAATCCTTTATCTTCTATTAAAAAACAGATGAAACGCGTTCGGTCGTCCATCCATTTCGTCAAGCTTACGCTGGACTTAGGAATACTTCAAGTTTATCTTAGCTTGAAAAAATTTTCTCTTAAGATTTCTTTCCATCTTAATTATTAAGCTAATTAGAAACAATTTTTAAAAATATTATTTAAAAGGAAAAAATATGAAAATTGAATGGATAAATAAGTAAATGATACTTCTGTTATTCTTAAAAAAATCATCCACAAGTAATTTTTATTCCTATGTTTGGGGATAACGGTTCCATTTTTTGTTCAAATTTAAATACAATGAGAGAATATCAACTACTTTTTTGACGAATAAATAGATACCTAACGATCATAAATAATATGCATAAACCACTCGCTGGTGTATGCGCGCGCGATGCGCGCCCCCTGTGCTAGTTTGGACCACATGAATTTTCTATTGGAATCGAACAAACGATTTATTTGAAGCAACTAAATGATTTATTTCATATAAGTGAAACATTTTCGTCGAAACAGTTCACTACTCTGATAAAAACATTTAGGAGGCTTACACGTATGAAAAAATCGTATAGAAAGTTTCTGTACGGATTGCGTATAGAAATTCTATAGCATTTCCGTATATGATATTCGGACATTTTTATACGAATATTTTGTATATGAATTATTTCTATACACAAATTTTTACATAAATTTTTGTTTTCATACGAAAGATGTCTAAACGCTCCAGAGAAAAACGTAGAGAAATGTCGCAACTCCATACGAAATGTTCCTATACATGCGGTAATGGGTCGTATAAAATCAAACTTATAGAAATTTTATAGAAATAATTTGTATAAAAAATATTCGTATAGAAATATCCGAATATCATATACGAAAATCCTATAGAAATTCTATACGCAATCCGTATAGAAAATTTCTATACGATTTTTTCATACGTGTATTAACTATTAACACGATTCGTTAAGGATATCCAAGCAGGGGAGAGTCGCGCAAAATCGGACGTTTCGTGATCTTCTCTAGTTGGAGAAGATCTCAATGTCCCATTTCGTCCGGCCCTCCCCTAGTTCAGGCAATTTTTTTTTGGGGGAAAACTCCTTCAGAGTTTATAGAATAGACCAAGAGTATTTTTAGCCGCAAAATCAATTTCAGTTTCCGAACATCTCTTTGAGAAAACGATTGTTGAAAAAATTAAATTTAACACATTGCGTCTATATGAGCTGTATACTCCCACATTCAGTTCAAAAATTCATAGTCTTAAAGCGTTATACTTACACCAACGAGAATCAAGTGTGAAATTGAATAAAGTATTATTTCCAATACTCTTTGCCGAAATTTTCGGCAAATATATTCATTAATGAAAAATCCGAAAAAGTATGGGGATGACAAGATTTTCAATTAAACTGAAATCTTGCTTGAAAAAAAGTTGCTAACTTGAGTGAAGTACTTGCATATCCTTAAGAGTTAGTGAATGACACTAGTACTTAAGAATCCTTGTCAACAGCAGCCAAACCGTTGCACCTTTTCCATCAGCGTAATGTCCAACGAAAATATTATTAAAATGAATAGAAAATTAAATAATCATCATTTTTATTCGATTCATGCGTTATTTCTCTGCAGGTGTGTGTCGTCCCTCAGAAACTGTAAAAGGTACTCAAATATCCTCAGTGCCATATTCCCCCAACTGATTGCTAAATTATGTCACGAACAAGGGGTAGTATGTGAAAAATGCAGGCACGGAGAAATAAAAGTATTTCACAGTGTGCATGTTCGAAATATTCCCCCACTTATTTGTGTTTACCTCGGTTATGTCCTCTCCTTTCTCCCATGAACGTTGCAACGGCCCCAAGAACAGAGGCCCCTGTGCGACCAGACCGACACTGGCTGACCGCTACCAACGGCCAGTCAGTTGCCACCGTGGTCCAGCTGCTGACGGGTCACGTTCCAACCCCAGATAAAAGTCACTTTACACGTGTTCGGAATTGTTTGCTTGTGATAAAGAATTTTCAATTCGAAAGTGAAAATTGTAAAATGATTTCACGAAAATGTTGATGCATTAATTTGTTAAATATCATTAATGGACTGAAGATTATTCCAATCAGTGTTTCTAATAATTTTTTTGTTTCGCACACGAGAATAATTTTTTACCAACTTGTTAAATTAATAATGATTTAATGAACTGAAGATATGTGAGTGCCAATGAGAAATGCACTCTTGTGCTGAAGAAATAAAAATGCAGAATGAAAATAACACTTGCAGTATACGTGATATGAATAACATCGGCCATTTCTTAAGGATTTCCAATCGATTAATCTCTGGCGACAGGCTACCCTCCTCACCCCTCCCCCCGCCGCCCCTTCCGCCCCTCAGCCTCATGGAATTTTCCCCTTTTGATCCCGGGAATGTTTCCCCCTCGGTATTCTCCTCCGTACTTGACCAATGTTTGAGTACATGCGACAAGACGATATAAACCGGTCGCCTACTTTCTTGCTCAATGCACCTTCTCCCGTGGCTTCTTGGGCATGTACATCAAACCGGAAGCCTACTCACGCAGCTGTCAAGACACTCTTCAGGAGTTGAACAACGTTGAAACAGTTAGGTACTTCAGGAACGATTGCATGGGGCATTCGAGTGTCGTTTCAAGTAAATTATTTAATTTTTAGTTGAGGAATAGTGCGTTCTGTCACGAGCCCTGAGGACAATTTTCTAGGTTTTTTTCTCTTCCTCTTGTCGTGAAAAAATTGAGGTAAAAGATGATGTTACTTCATTCTTCCTGTTTAGTGTATAATCATTGGGTTTTACGCAATTCGTGGTGTTTACGGGGAGTATCTTCGTCAGTGCTGACATTTGATCCTTTCAAGTTTATAGAATTTCCGCATTCAATAACTTTCCATGCTGCGATGAGAAAAAACACGTTTTTTGATAAGCACGTCTTCACTTCTATCAGGAAACTCATGGCTCGAAAATTGACAGGAAGAAAATGTCTTGGACTGAGAAACAAAAACTTTCGTCAAGAGATTTTGTACTTGTCCTAAAGGCGAGGATAATTTGTTTATGACAAGATAATGATTTCTCAAACCGAGGCTAGTTGAATCAAATTATTCAATAGGTTTTGAGTCTCAAATTCCAAATATTTTAATACTGAAACCACTTGACTTGTTTCGAGAAGTCATTTTCTTGTTGTGAACAAATTGCCCCTCATCTTGAGTAAGTACACGAGTTCTTGACGAACAGTTTCTTTTCTCAGTGTGAAATATTTCCTTCTTATCAATTTTCGAACCATGAGTTTCTTGATGCAAATAAAAACTTGCTTCATTCAAATTTAACGCGAAATTGTAGTAATTGTACTGATCTTACAGGATTTTCACCAAAGCCTTATGCGGAGAGAACAATTAATGAATAATTATTGTAATATATAGATAATCGGAGAGTAAAATTGCGCAGAGAAAAAAATTAATTCCTAGAGACTCTTGATGCTAGCTTAAGTTGCCCTTAAAATAATAGATTTTTTCACTGAAATCTCAAGGGAAAATTCTCAAAGTTCAGAATAAAAAATCATTGAATCTTCATGATTAAGCGGAATAAAGAGAAATAAAGGAAAATTCTGTTGCATTAAATGCAATTAAATTCAACGAAATTATCTGAAATTCACGATAAGAGTTCTGATTTTCAGGTTCACATAACTATAAATTAGAGAAAAACACGTATTTTTAGCATTCTTCACTCGTTCAATTCTAGAATCGGGAGTTTCTAGAAATTAAGGGTTCTCCTGAATACGAAAACTTTATGTTCTCTGTATGTGCCTCAGGAATTTTTTAAAATGAAGGTAGAAATGTGAGGGAACGAATACATTTTCCTCTTTGTAACGGAATTTTTCGCGAACGAATCGTAAAATTTGTGAGTTTTTGTTGAAAAGTGTGTAAACGATGGTTAAGTTTACAGTATTTTTAGTGCTTCTTTTTGGGTACTAAAATTCATCGTTCGGTAATTTTTACTTCAATCTCCCTCATGATTTTTTGAATTTTTTTCTTCATGCCGTAAAAAATGTACTGAGTCTTGTAAATATTACAATATCCTATGCAAAAAAACCACAAGGATATTGCAAATTTCAATAGACTTATTATATTCTACAATATTCTTGTGGAATTACAATCTAAAATATTTCATGTTTGACTGAAGTGATTGTATTTCTCGCTAGTTGTCTGGTATCTGGATTTTCACTCCAATTTTTAATAAAAATTCACTCAAAAACATCTAGAAAATTAAAACAACGTGAATCATATAAAATTCCTACACATTCTGTTAGTCACAAATCAGTTAATTTCTCGGATATTCATTACATTGTAATTTTACGGTTACACGCCAATTAAATTATTGATAATTGAGAAAATTCAAACAATTGTTGTCCATAATTTTCAACCTATGACAAATTTAATTGAATGGGAGGTTCAGTGTTCACGATGACTTGAAGAATTCAATCTTTCATTGAAAAATCAAAGATCGCCTAACATCAAAAACTGTATTTTGTTGAATTTCCAAGATTAATAAGAAATTCCACGAACGATCTAAACCTAAACCAAATTCAAATTCACAACATTGAAAAATAAAATACAACTATTACATAGATTTTAAAAAAACTAAGCCCGTTTTCCCTATGCCTTCCATAATAATCTCTTCATATTATGGAGATTATTATGAGATTGTTGTTATAGACATTATTATCCCCGATTGTTTCAAAATTGTCGTATGTAATACCACAAGAGCTTTAAAATTATTATCAGGGTTTGTTGCAAACAAACGAAGGAGGCACGTTCTCAGGTTAATAAAATTTGACTGAATTTTCCGGAACAAGACCTTGCTTTCGATTTAAGGGGAAAAAATCAATGGAATTTCACGTTTCTCTGAAAATTCAAGTAAAGTCCCATTTTTCTAGCGGCAGAAAGACAGAAATTCCTCAATTTACAGCAATTTTCAAGTGAAAATGAATATTCACTGCCAAATTCTCTTGAATTTTCAGGGAATTCCTTTAAAATTCTTGAAACTCCAGCATTTTTCAAAGGAATTCCCTGAAAATTCAAAGAAATTTGGAATTCAAGGAGAGATGTCTCTGAATTTTCCAGATTTTTGATTAATTTTCCGCGAATAATTAAACTAAAATTTAGTTCCCTCGCATGTTCCCATGAAATTACGAATTTTCAATGACAAAATTCCCTGACATTTCAGTGGAAATGTTACTTGTTAGAAACTTCAAGTCTCTTACCGGAAATTTCAGCGAAAAATTTTCAACAGTGTACCAGTGGCATTATCAAAAATTACCAGTTGAACACCGCATTGACTCCCTAAAATAACAGTGGAATAGTGCAATTCCATTGGCTGAAATTTGAATGGGAAGTTCTCGAAGCAATTCTCAAATACTGCATGTGTAACGATTGACATCCACACGTGAAAATACTCTCCAAAACCGACGCCAACCAAATCAAGACTCCACATCCGTTATTCACCCACCTGACAATCACCATTCCCACCGCCCCTCACACTGAGCCTCATAAAATGCCGTATGGGCGTGAAATCGAGTAGCGAACCATCAATTGTTACATTCGTAACTCCGGCCATGCAGGGGGAGCGCAGTTGATGCAGGTGCGGAGGAGAGGGCTATAACTTTAATCCTATCAGTACAGTGGTCAATAAGGCACAGTTTCCTGTGTGTAGAAAGCGTGCCCGCGACACAGAGGGGCCATCCGCTAAAACGGCCGTAAATGCCCGTCTCTCCTTCCTCTTTCACCACCCTCCTCCACCTGCTATTCAAAGCCTGTCTTTGTATATAAATCACTATCGACATAATCGCAATTTTTTGTTATCGCACGATGCATTTGTCCGGCTGATGCGCTCGTCAAAACAAGTAGCTCAGATAATATCGCATGTTTATCTCTCATTTCAGTCCGAGGAATGTCAATCAAATTGCCTGAAATTTCTCCTGCATTTTTGTTTCATTTGATTTCTCGCATACCCGAAGTAATTTGAATTTTATGTCCCAAATTCCTGTCCCCTGACGTCAGTATTTGCCTCAAAATCCGTGTGTTTACAATCGTCAGATCAGATGATACACCTCAGCGCCGAGTAATGTGAATACAGTAAAGGAATAAGAACAGTCATACCGGGGAAACGATCAGATACATTTGGAAAAGGGAATAAGTGCCCATTATGTAGTGTTAGCGGCCATGTTGAAGTGGGTGCATCACTCGCCGTTGACCGGGGATAATGTGACATCGCCAGAGGTGCAATTGGACAAGTCCCAAGTGACAGTTGAGGAAAACGTTTGCAAGAATAATGAGAATACAGAGTGTAAAGAATTAAAGGAAGCTGATATAACGCTGGACACTCCACGACGACGTTTCGGGGTAAGGAATCTGGCCCATTTGAAAATACATTAGGATACGAAATTTCCTACTTTTCAATTACGAAAATGAACTGCAGGCCTTCTTTCTACAATCGTCGTAATAGCTCGCGACCATTATCCGGTTTGAGCGAACGAGTTTTCCAATCGATACCTGGAATTTTGTCCCTTCACTTCTATTGCGGTGGATATTGTACCAACACCTGTTGATAATATTTAAGTCGCTGCCACTTCCACTGGCATTAGTTGATTCGTTAGTTTTTACTTTTGGATTTTAGAGGGGCTTGGACTCTCGTCGAATCTCAAAGGGTAACATTAATTCCATATATGTCGCAATGGACATGAGAAAGGACAAGTCGAATTGGTTCAACGAACTGTCAATATGCACACGCACTAAATTGCGCAAATTCCCGGTTGGAAATAGACTCCAATAAAACTTTCACTAACAAACCTGTGATTTAATGTGAATACGAAGGAAAAAATTGAATGACTCTCGTCACTTTTAATTCCTTCCTGAACCGTATTACGTATCATTGGTTGACGCACATGCGGCTCGAGTCCGCGGAGACGTCCCGAGGAAGTCCAATCGATCGTAACTAACAGAAACTTATAAGGAGACATGACACGACTGTGAAAACGCAACTCGTTATTCAATGCATCGAGAAACCCGGAACATCGCGGGTTCCATCCTGGGAGTTGGGTTATGAAACTGTCGACATGGAAATGTTGAGGATAAAATTGTCATTTCCATATTGCGCAGTGTTGTGTTATGGTTTGCCGGGGATTTTTTCATTTCTTCAGCTCAACACCCACTTTGTCATTTACGCGCTGTCAATCATGGAGATACCTGGCTCTTATTTTTTTACTGCTTGGGTAGATTGTTTTACTGGTGTAGTTCTGGGCGGGTTTAGGGGGATTGAATCGATGGCACTTTCTCAGTCTGGGTGTTTGGGCAGCATTGCAGGACTTTTTATTAATTAGTTGCAATTCATTTCTATAAATATTAAGCTTAGTTCAAATAACCCGAGAGATAGATACTGAAGAATTTTTAGTGAAAAACAGAAAAATGGAAATCTCTGGAAAACTAGTTGCAAAAAAAATTGAATACCTCATAAACTAGTTTTCCGATCCAGTTTATTTAAAATTTGAACCATTGCAATGATGAAAGGAAACTTCATGCAAAATTCCAAGTCAATATGTCGATTTTTTCGAGGAAATTTCTCGAAAATTTTATATGAACGGGTATACATATTTTAATTGATTACAATAGCAGACAACGAGATGAATATTTTGTAAAGAAAATTATTGCGCTCGGTGGAATGGTTCTTGATATATTTGCGAAAGACTATTTTAAAATAAATGTTAAGAGCTGGTCCCCATTGATGCCTATAATCTGACAAAATTTAAGATTCTTTGGACTCATTAGCCCTTCAATTCTTCAATTTTCTAAACATTGACCACCGAGTGGTCATATTCATTTATTTAATTGGACAATTTTAACGCTTCCGCTCGGAAAGAACGAAAAGCCAATGCACGGAGAAAAAAATACCGGAGATACCGGAGATATCGGAGATACCGGAAATACGGAGAAAAAAATTGAAAAATTACTGTGCTTGCACGGTAAAATGGGTTCATTTGGACGGATCCGGAAAAATTACGCACCGGAATTTTTGCTGCGCGCTACAGGAATTTTTCTCGGATTTACCGCGAAAAATTCGTGTACTCCACAACAAATTTTCTGGTGCTGGCACGGGAATTTTTCTGAGTCCGTCCAAATGAACCCAGCACAGTAATTTTTCTGGTATTTTTTTCTCCATGTGGATGTTGATTTTTCTACAGTTAGGATTTCTTTTATAACAATTCTTGGGCACGAATTTTATGAGGTTTTACCTGAATTTTGTGATTGCAATGGAAAAGAATTGATGCCCAAGAATCGCTGTAGAAACCAACGTAAGAGGAAACTTCTAAAAAATCAATAACTATTGATTTTTTCCATATATAACCGACGCAGAAAGCTGATCGAATTATTAATAAAATTTCAAGAGAAACCTATTAGAACTTCAACGTAAGTCTTATAAAATTCCAACAAGAAGTCAAAATTTATGTGGAATTTATTTCCATAGCGATTGTTCTCGTAGAAATTCTATAGAATTACCTAGAGACAGATATTTCAATTGTATAATGGTATCGAATAACGAAGGTGTAGTGCTGGAAATGACATTTCTTACGTATACACTGAATGCAATTCGTTTTTAACTATTAAGGCCAGATTCCACCAGCTCCGGGTAATGAACACGTCAAAAAAGAAAACGATAAGAAAAGAAGTAAATTTGAATGTTCGATGGATTATTTTACCCGAGAGAGTATCTCAAATTTATCTCAGAAACAAAAAATAAAATTTAATCCCAAGGTTAAACCGGTGTTAATTCAAATGGGGCTACAGGATAAATAAAAAATTATTCTTCAGGTCAAATATTGAAAAATTATGACTCCTACGATATAATTGACCCCGATTATAAATTTTATCCTGGGGTTTATTTGGATAACAGGTGCAACCGGGCCTAAATCTATTTTTGTAACAAAAATTTTTTATCTCTTCGCACTCTCTGCACGTTTGGCCGAAAAAAATCCTGTTCTGATAATTTTCAAAAAACAGTTTTCTTGGCACAAGTAAGACGTGTTTGAGAACTCTGTCGTTTTTCTCTCAGCGTAGTGTGTCGTTTTTCCATTAAGTTACGACTTTACAATTTATTTTTTAATATGTGGAATAATGTAATGCAAATTATTCACTTAGAATAACGGGCGATGCATTACATTAAAAATATGTTAATTCGAATTGTCACGTACGTGAACGCCTAATAAACGTTGAAATGATCCTAGTTTCCACGTTCAGTTAGCTTCCACAACCGTTAAATGTCCGTCATACCATGCATTAAACTTACTGATGATAACTATGTGTGCCATCAGGAGCGAATCCTCTTCTCAATATTCTCCAACGGTATTAATAATTCGTTGGTTATTTTATGGATATCCAGCCTACAATGCCTTCATTATGTCGTTATGCTCAATAATTATATTTATTCGATGTGTATGGTTACAGGGCTCGGACCCCAGAGTCGCTACGTGCAGAGGTAAATTGCAGAATAAACGGAGCAAACTCAATCAGGAGATAAATAAGGAATTGAGATTACGCGCTGGGGCGGAGAATTTATTCAAGTGAGTCAAGTTGAGTTATAAATAACAGATGGAATACAATTGTATGAATTCATAAATTACTAGGTAGAACGCGCGCGCTCGTCGGGTACCTCATTTACTTGCGAGAAGCTTCCTTTTTTTCATTCAGGTTTTAACTGTATTAAATTTCATTCTCATAAATGCATTATGAAGAAGAATAATAAACAGACGAAAACTCGATCGATAATAAAGATGAATGATAAGTTGAAAATTAATGAATAATTTTAAATCTTTCATCAATTCCCTTTCACTTTTCAAAGTGATCCGCTCAATACTCGTACGTGGAGAAAAATTTTCTAGAAAAATTCATGTGCTAAACACCGTAAACGAGTCACAATCCGCACATTTGGAAAAATTATTGTGTCGCACCAGACAAATTATGGTACCTCAAGAATTCTTTCGGTGCTGAACGATAAGTTTTCTGGTGCAGTATAACAATTTTGCTTGATTTTTTTTCTAGTGTAATTATTGGAAAATGCAAAGAAGTATTTTTTTTTTTTTTTATTATAAAAAGAAGTTCTATGAATCGATTATCTAGAAAAGTGAACGATTCCCTTGAATTATTTAGGAAAGCCGAGAATTCTCTAGAGAACAGACTAATCAAATTGGGTTTTATCAACCATTATTAATACATTCCTCAATTTGAGCAAACGAGCTTTTCAGTATTCAAAATAACTGAATAATTGTCTGAATTTTTCTTGAATGGAAACAACAATTCCGTTCCTATAATTTTTCAAGAAGCTGGAGAATTTTCCCGGTTTTTCAGAATTGTGAACATACATCCAAGTCAAAAAATAGAACGCAATCAAATTTATGCTATTCACGAGAAAAGGGAAATGGAATTAATGGAAATTAATGAGAGTCATGAAAGCACATGATGAATGAAAATCCAAGAAGAAATTATTTATTTATTTCACGCATGGTAATCACGAGAAAATTAACAATTCTTGGTAGTATTCATCTCCGAAATTTATAAATATTTAGCGAAATGTTGCACTATGACAATTTAATCGATGTTGTGAACTTATTTCTGCGCAATCTCTTTGAATATCCGGTTGAATTAACCGGTTGAATTAACAGATCACAGAAAAAATAACTAGTGCAATTGACCAATTTGAAAACGCAACGCATTGGCCAATCATAATTGAGGATTAGCGATCCGGTTGTTTCGATACATGTCGATATAAAACAACTCCATAACACTTTCATCTTTCATAGATAGGATCCATCGGGTGACATTGAATTGATAATTATCTCCATCATAAAAGTAGAACATTGGGTCTACGCTGTTAGAAATTTTTCGAAATTTCATGGAAGATATAGTAAATCTCAGGAGAGACATTTAGAATCGGATTTAGGGGTAAAATGGTCATGAAATTTCAAGTTTTAAGTAGAATTCACGGAAATTTATGGGATTTCAATGGGAGGGAGATGGACATTTCACAATTTGATTGAATGTCCAGTGGAATATGAATACTCAGAAATAAAATGACTTGAATTGAGTAGCGAAGTGATCAAACGGTCTAAGTCGATTTTGGTTATTGGCCAGTTTGCAGTGAATATCTCGAAATCTAAAGGAGATGGCAAAATTTTTCTCATAACCTTTTTAGTAGCACTCAATACGCTCTACAAAAAAGTTAATTATGAAAATTTCGCTATCTCCCTTAAATTCAGAAATATTTCTGAAAAGCTCAACTAAAAACTAAATTGATTTAAATCGTTTGACTACTTCGCTACTGAATGTCCAATTCTTCCCTGAATTTTCTGAATTGCCACAGAATAATTGAACTGAACAATCAAGTATTTTATTGATTTCCGGATCATTAGACCAGAAAATCAATGGAATATTTGATTTTCCAATGACAAGATTTTCTGAAAGTCCAGTGGAACTTGAACGCGATAAAAATTTCCGCAATTTGGCACGGAAAATCCGGACGAAAATTTTTACCATCGTTTATCAATTCATACGTCTTGGATAATAGAATTCATCCGGAATTTAATGCCAATTTTTCAGAGCAACCACAAACCGGAAATTGAAGGAGACCGTTGCCCTCGAGCTCAGCTTCGTCAACTCGAATCTTCAGTTACTCAAGGAACAGCTGGCCGAGCTCAACAGCTCTGTTGAACTCTATCAGAATGACGGGTGAGTTATCGTGTCAATTTAAAGTGAAAAAAAAACACGTTGAAATCGAAACACTTGAGTTTGTATCAGAGATAAATCCGATTACGATTCAATCTTGTTAGGGAATTCCTAGGTATACAAGAACATCGCCAAGGTCACGTGCTTCTAATGATCCTATTTTCAACTTTAACTACGCGGTATGTTTCACGCTGGGGGATTCACCTGAATAACAAAATCCCGGGGTTCATCTTCATAATTTCCTCTTCGGAGAACTATCAAACCAATTAGAGTTGTGAACTCGTAATTAATGGAATGCGAAGGAATTATCTCAATTATTCTCCGAGGTTCAGTCGTTTATCCCCGGGTAGAAGTCAAGGTCATGAGTTTTCGAATCACTCGATCTACAATCCTAATCATCCAAAGTGCGTCATGTGTTCAATGGAAAGTTTGCACCCTCCGGAATGAAATATAACCACCTGGCCTTTCTGTTCTCCCCCGTTCCAGTATTCAAGAGCACAAAACCCATAAAAAACTCAAGGTTTGCATTAACCTCGCTAGATATTCAACAGTGATAGGAAGAAACTGTAGCACGAACCATGCTACCAGCTGTTGTAAATGTCGTATACCCCCTCGGTGATACCCAAGACAATGGCCAACGGTATGAGATACGGTGTTTTATATAACATGTGTCGATACTATTTTTATTTTAGCTTTGTTGCCTTTTTTATTGGAGGATTGAATCATGAGGCATTCTCATACAATTTCATGATCGTTTTATCTTCGCTATTTTTCCGTAAATATAAAACTTGCCGTGGAAACGGTGAAGTTTTCTTTAGAAATATCGAGTGTATGCACTCGGTCATCAGACAATATTATGGTACAATTTTCCGAACTTTTATCTGAGAATAGAATAGTGAGGTATTCTCATATAATTTCGTGTTCATGTCTATTATTTTTCAATTTGTTTTTTTTAATATATGAGGAAATGCAGTTTTAGATCTGAGGGACCACAATATTTTTCTGTTCTTCCGGTCTATTGTAGATTTAAAATTTCAAGATAAAATTTTCGTAAAATATCGAAGGTATGTAATTACTTCATCCCCAGAGAAGTGATGCGTTCCAAGCAATTGGAATTTTTCTGTTCTCCTTAACAACAGTTTTGTTGGAAATTGATAAACTTAAATATTTTTGCGTACTGACCTTCACTTTTCCTCGTCCGGGGATTGGTACTGGCCCTTCCTCAAACTCGTAAAAGTGGAAATCACTACGGAAAAATATCGTTCACGGCTAGTGCCATGGGGTTTTTTTACTTGCGTGGTTGGCCAGTCCTCGCCTTCGGCTCGGACACCAACTCCGCGCGAGTAAAAGACCCCATGGTATTCGCTCTGAAATATAGTATACTTCAATAGAAATGTTTCAATTATATAAAATAGATCACTAATCAATTTCAAATAAATCCTGCACTGCAATGAAATTAACAATTTATTTCACCCAAGTGAAGGATCGTTCCTTTTTTTCACCTTCTGGGTAATGATTTCATTCACTGAGAGAAAAATATGATTCTTCTGACTATATTCCATCACCATCGAATTATAGTCAAAAAGTCCTCAACAATTTTTCATGGGTTACGGTAACTATGGCCGGAGAAGTAATTACTACAATGGAATGTAGTCATTGCAACTATTTTATAGTTCTCCTCACGATAGATCTGTCGTGGTTACTTTTGAACTTTGGTTAGTTTAACTGCATTTTGATTTGCAAAAATTACGCTTGCGAAGTTACTATAATGTGATGTGCCGCATACAAAAAAAATTGTATCGTTCACCAAAACTGCCTCAACTATTTTCTTATTGTCAATCGAACTTCAGGTTTTTCTCTCAGTGTTTATAGCTATAAAGTCTATATTTGGATCATGATCACATTTTTTATTGTTATTTTATTCTTTATGTGCCATTTGAATAAACCGATATATTCGAGTCGAATAAAGTTTATGTACTCTAAACAAACCATTTCGGTGCACCTCACACCACCACAGTGGCACTTCCTTAACTTCTTTTCAGCGAATAAAATCACGAGATATTCTCATACATTTGCATGACTGTGTCGTCTTTATTATTTTTCATAAATATACAACTGCACATGGAAAAATCTTTTCCGTCCCGGCGAGCACAAAGTTACATTTCCCTCCCGCTTCGCGGGAGGGAACTCTGACTTTGCGCCTACGCCGAGACAGAAAATCGCGTTCTAACCACGGGAAGTAAAATAAAGGACCCTCAGCCGCGTGCTTACCAACCTCGCCTTCGGCTCGGCTGGTAATTGCACTGGCGGCTGAGGATCCTTTATTTTCCCACCCTAGGTTAGAAATATACTATAGTTTTAAGAAATCTATTCCTAATTTCCACTAATTCTCCACTAAGTAGAATTACCTAATTTTACTCCGACACTGGGAAAAACATATCATTCTGCCAATCAAATTTCTTTCAGGCGAGAAGTTTAGTGAAATTTTGTGTAGAAATTACGGGCATTTGTTTATCTGCAACAAATTTGATTGGCTGAATCATATTTTTTAAACATCGGCTTCATTCGAGAAAACAACATTCAATTCATTCCTCACTGTAATCACCTCCTAGGTACGAGTTTGTGATCAATTGATGGAAGTAGAAAAGTTCTCGACTGGAGATTAAATTAGGTTAAAAAATATAACTTTTCCATTTGATTTAAGTAAATATATCTCAAGAAGAAATAATTGATATTCACCGTAAGATTTTATTTATTTGAAATTGGTTCAAGTATATAATACTTGTTCCAAGAAAGAAACATCTCAATAAAAATAATTATTCTGTCAGTGTACGTTTTATTGATAGAGTCCTCAGCATAGAAGACTATCACCAAAATTCTGGAGCAAAATTCCTAAGATTCAGAATTCCTGTCTGATTTTTAAGATAACAATGTCTCTGATGATTGTATAAGTGACGATGTCAATTGATTTTAAGATTCTGCTCTTGTCGAATTGTCTAACTGACTCCCCAAAAAAATAGTTATGTATCTCTACGTATGAAAAAATCGTATAGAAATTTTCTATACGGATTGCGTATAGAATTTCTATAGGATTTTCGTATACTATATTCGGATATTTCTAAACGGATATTTTTTGTACAAATTATTTCTATGCGATTTCTATAGGTTTAATCCCATACGACCCACTACCACATGTATAGAAACATTTCGTATGGAGTTGCGACATTTCTCTACGTTTTTCTCTGAAGCGTTTAGACATCTTTCGTATGAAAACAAAAATTTATGTAATAATTTAAGTGCAGAAATAATTCCTATAGAAAATATTCGTATAGAAGTATCTGAATATCATGCACGGAAATCCTATAGAATTTCTATACGCAATCCGTATAGAAAATTTCTATACGATTTTTTCATTCGTGTCCTTAAAAACTAAAGCTTTTTCATCTTGATTACCTCGGAAATCACCACGAGCTCTAGTGGTGGATCTGGAGGAACCCAATCCTCTGAAGATTCGATATTTCAAGATCAAATTTTTCAGGAATATTGAGTACGCACTACTTCATCATCCAACACCATAATAATCTTTTTCTAACTTCTTTCGGAGGCAATAATAGGCGCGAGAGAGCGTTGTTCATGCCATGGTTATGCCTTTACCTTCCCTCATTCGACGTAGCCGTATAGTTTGCCGGTCCATCCGCCATGCTTCGGTTCCTGGGTCACTGTCCGCCTACTATATATCCCCATACCAGCGGATGTTCTCTTTATGCACGCCTCTGTTGCCTCTTCACAACTCCTTTTTTCCCTTATCTCTTTCTTGATTTTTTTAAAATCCTCTATTCCACCTCTGCGTTTTTCGCGTGAGTATGAAACCTGATGGGTGAGCTTCGTAGATTGGCCAATCTCACTGGCATCGAGTTAACTGGAGTGAGGGTACTATCAAAACCGCAGAAGATTATTGCATCGGATGTGGATCAAAAGCACGTACACGAGAATTTGTACTCTTGATTTTTATGTCTGAGGGGAATAGTGAAATGGAAATTCTTGTCTGGGGAATGATTTCCATATACAAATTCAGTTGAACACTTGACGACAGTTTTTATGGTCCCGATGATATTCATATTTTTATAGCCGGCAATTTGTGACGTCAGCGTTAGAAGTGATAAACATGAAAAGATGTTTTTATAGGTCACTATTCTTCAGCCCCATATGGAAGAAAAAATATTGAATATTGATTGATATTCTTGAATCAAGAATATTACACCAATATTTTCTTGAGAGTTCTCTCTTCGTTTCAACAATATTTTTCTTGAAAATTAATAAACTCATTTGAATCCAGGCAATATTTATTTATATTTTTTTAAAACCATGTTCAAGTAGGAATGAAAGCTTCATTATGAACTATTAGAGTGAACCCAAATTTGATTCAAATGACCTTTATTTAATTCAAATAAACCACTTCAGTAGCGAAGCGGTAAAATAGTTCAAGTCGCTTTTGACTATTGACCAGTATTCAATGAATATCTCGAAATATAAGGGAGATAGCAAAATTTTTGTCATGACCTTTTTTATAGCCCTTAATTCGCTCTATAAAAAAGGTGATTACGAAAATTTCGGTATCTCCCTCAGATTCGAAGATATTCTGGGAAAACTCAGCCAAGGGCTAAGTCAACATAAACCGTTTTACGTTCTTAACGTAAAACGCAGTATTTGGCATAATTGCCAGACTAGAAACTTCGTCATCCCAATCAGCGCAAATGTCTTTCAGGTCATTGGTTTTTTTTATCATTTAATGGTAAACGAACCAGTGAACAACGATATCTTTTTATCCCGCAAGCGGTGCACCTCAAAAGACATCGGTGTCGCCACTTTGTTTTTGGACGTTCCTCCTTTTCCGTAAACTGACGATTTTATAGCCGAAGTGAACTCTCGTATAAGTTTTGTAACGGGAAGCCGAACGAATACGGGACCAGGGCAATGATTTATCGGACATTTAACGAATGCCACGGGCCCAAGTGGGTCACGGATCTCTCTGAAAATACGAAAAAAACATTGGCATTGTGGGCTTTAAATACCGATGATAGATATTGTGTTTTAATTTTTTTTATGGTTCCTGTTTTCAGGACGGAGCCGATCATGCCGATGATCCCGCTGGGCCTCAAGGAGACGAAAGACATTGACTTCCGGGATCCATTCAAGGTGAGCGTTTTTAAGATGAATCAAATACCTGGAGAAATGATCGATTTGAATCAAACGAAATTTTTTTTTCTACATTTTTTCATTCATTTTAATAATATTTTTGTGGGGAATCAATAAACTCATATATTTATGCAAATGAAAATGTTCTAATTGTATGACGGCATTTGAATATTAAGGGGTAACAGAATGCGATCAATTTTTCAAATTTTTCAACAAACTTCCTGTTCAAAGTTACCGATATTTTTACAAATCAAAGCACATTAATCTCCAGTAGGCGATGATGAAGGTCAATGTGCTCTGGTTTAAAAAAATACTGATAACTTTGAGCAGAAAAATTGTTTGAAAATTTCGAGGAAATGTTGGCCTTCTGTTACCCCTTAAAGGGTCTCTGTAGTTGGGCAAAGAGGGGATGGGCGCGCGGATGTAAATTAATATGGAGTGTAAATTAAAGAAATTAGTGAGGTTATTTTCGAGTGAGATGAAACACAGATCATGGGGTATGTTGCATAACGCAGACATCGCGCAATGTATTTTTACCGTAAATTTATTGAACAAGTCAACGATGGAGTCCAATGAGGCTTCGTGCCCGCATTTTGTAGGACTTAATATAGATAAATATAGCTTTCTTTGCTGGCTAGTACCGTGCTAACAGTGTGAGGGGTAAGGGAGAAATTGACGTTCGTAAAGCTCGTGTATAAGGCGCAATTTGAATAATTAATTCAACACAAACGGAACGATAAAGTTACGCAATTTTTTAAATAATTCCTTTTTCACAATTCTTGATTATAATATATTATATTTTATTATCTGTTACATATTTCGATCCCTAGCGCCATGTCATATTTTGCCCCTTAAGTCACACGAATAAGACGGAAAGGGGTTTTATATTTTGTGATCATTCATAATGGAGGAGAAGGGTGGATTGCCTAGAGGGTGATGTCACACTATAATTAACAAAAATAACTTGAGATGAAAATATAGAATGAGTCGATGGGGGTTCATTAATTACGAAAATTTATCCATCCCACATTTTTCTAATGCCACATTCCGCGCTCATTTCGATGAAAAAGTCATTTCAGTAGCGAAGTGGTAAAACGGTTTAAGTCGACTTATCTCTTAGTTGAGTTTTTAAAGAATTTCTCCGAATCTAAAGGAGACGATGAAATTTTCGTAATAACCTTTTTTCTAGAGCAAATTGAGTGCTATAAGAAAGGTCAAAACAAAAATTTATTTATCTCCCTTAGATTCCGAGATATTCACTAAAGACTGGCCAATTGTCAAAATCGACTTAAACCGCCTTACCGCTTCACTACTGATTTGATCCCGGGAATAATTATTATACGTTACGTTAATAGCAGCAAAAAATTAATTATTGTTGCAATCCTCGGTATTTTTTTTTTCATTTTCAAAATTTCGTTTTATAAAACGATGAGAAAGTAAATTATTCCGGCATAACGTGAGAAGAGAGGGACGCAGATTTTATGCCGTAAAACAAACCGGGGAGATTTACGTTTGTGATGATCTCGCGACGGAGGGGCAAAGGGGGTCCCAAAACCGCATGACGCAATGTTTGAATGCCCCCGTATGAAATGAATAATTCATTCATCCCGAAGAAATCCTCCATTACAATCAAATAAACGATTCATTTCATCCAAATAAAGGATTTTTACATGTTAATAAGTTCATTCTCTTCGCTGTCAAAACGATGATGTCATTTTTACCTAACAAACTCTTCATCTGGATGAAGGGAACGTTGATGCACGTTTAAAAAACGATTTATTTGATCTCAATAAAAAAACAAAATAAAAATCAAATTCAAGTTTGAATAAAAGCTTTACTATAAGCTCCTTTAATAAACCCATTTCTTTAATTCAAATGAACAATTTCTCTGGATGACCGTAAATTCTCACCCTCATTCCAACGGAGGCACGTCAGGATCGTCAACAAAATCATCAGAAGCTTTTTTCTCGGACAAATTGCCCTTTAAAGCTGCCTGTTTAAGGGTCTTTGGGTCCTTATAGATTTTCGAAAAATCTAGGTCGGTCGCAGGTGGTCCAATCTCCAGTAACTCACGCTTCGTGATTGTGGAACCAGATTTTATGACCTTTGGCGATCGGTTACCTTCTCCGAATTTATTGGTTGAATTATTCAACCGTTTCGTGATAGTTGTCAGGGGACTCATGCGTGGCATGTTTATCACCAGATTTCCAGTCACTGTGTTCCTCTTGGCTGTACTCTTGTCGGTTAATATCTCGCAGGGTAATGTCAAC
Source organism: Diachasma alloeum (assembly GCF_001412515.2). Lineage (NCBI taxonomy): Eukaryota > Metazoa > Arthropoda > Insecta > Hymenoptera > Braconidae > Diachasma > Diachasma alloeum. Next base: position 185,234 of record NW_021680475.1, read on the forward strand.
TGCAGGACTTTTCCTTTTATTGTAACTCTAACGTAGTTGGGCTGGACGTCGACGTTCAGGAGAGATGTGTCTAAATGTCTGAAAAGATCGAATTTTAGAAATTTTATCCTCGCTGTAGTGCTGGGATGGCCATCAACCTTCCGACTCTACAATATTAAAAGAATTTCCGACTCACATTGATCAAGGTTTAAATACACTAATCGAAATTAAAAAATAGTGAAATAATTGATAATCTAAATTTCCAATTGATGATGAATTAAATATTAAAAAATATGGACCTATAAATTTTCTCTTAAGTAGATAATACTAAACTTATTATAAAGGATTTCCGATTATCCAAATAATTGTCAATCTTCCTAAATCAACTACTGATTAACGAAAAATTCACAATTTGACTACTTAAATTGATGATTACTTCAGTAATTAAAATTTAAAAGTGATATTAACTAATTGACTACTTAATAATTTAACAGCAATTATAATTTATGGATATGGCTACCCCTGCTGTAGAGGGGAACATGCATGACAGTTATGCTTGCACACGCCACTTACGTCTCTTTCATTTTATGATACGTTAAAATTGTCCCGAAAGCAAACGATTTTCGGAAGAAACGGCAAAGGATCTTTTTGATGTACTCAATGAAGAAGTAAATCAATGAATTAATTGACAAATAATGAATTACTTATCTCGGAAGCTAGCAATTGTAGGGGGAAATGTCAAAGCAACTTTTTTCCTAAACACAATGAATTTCCAACAAAAAATCTTTCTTTCCTTTGAGGTTTTTCTCTGAAGTCGGTGACTGAATTTAGTTGTTCTATTACGCTCTCTCATTTAATTAGTGGGTCGTTATCTCAGACACTAGTAATTGAAGAGGACATGAAAGGACCTTTTTCGCGGCTAAATGAGTTGACAGAGAAAATAGTCTTCCGCTCTTTTTCTTTGATGTCACTTATTAGTACGATAATTCTGTCTTCAACGAGACGTATAAAAGTGACTCATCGTCGCGTACCAGCGTATTTCATAAAGACCTAACGCATTCGCGATTAAAGTCTATTAGTTTTTCACACGAATCTATCGAGGAAAATCTGTTGTAATTTAATATTTTACCCCAACCTCCCCTATAGCCCCGGTGGCTTGGCGCAGTGGGTTCCGAGTTCAAATCCCGGCCGGTTAGAATGGTGCGATCTAACCATTTAAAGTCTTGATCATCATCGCAGTATACCCTAACCGGGTCGAAGCAATGTAAAATAACGATAAAAAAAAACCACCCCTATCTGAATTTTCTCAGAATATTCCTTCACAGTGATTAACCCCCGGAATTCCCAGATTCGTACACACCTGTACGTCGCGACTTCCAAAGTAATAATCTCCGGATCATCCTCTATATTCAGCCCAAACGGAATCCTAGCCTGGTTGACATTATACGGTCTCCCCTCCGGACTAAACAACTTGAGAGCACATTTCGGTGCATCATTCTTCTCGAGCCCCCTATTCTTCCTCTCCTCAATCTTCCGCACCTTGTCCGCAATTTCCCGCCTGTCCTCAGGCGTGTGATAACTCCTGCTATTCCAGAATGCCTCCGTCGCCTCCTCATCGCCATCACTTTCCCCATCCTTAACCTCCGTGATTGTGGCTCGCTCCCTCTTCTCACGATGGCGATCTAACTGTCGAGCCCTTATCTCCTGGTAATTCCAGTAGCCCCTGATGACATCTCCCTCGGCCTCTGCATACTTCTGCATCGCCTTTATGCGATCAGATCTCGTGATTTCATGACCATCCAACTCCCTCAGCTGGGGAAGAACAGCGACAACGTACTCCCTGTAGCCCTCGTAGTCCGTGCATGGATTTCCAATTAAGAATAGTTCCCGCAGATGTTCATTAACCCGAAGCCTCTTCACATCGCGCACATCGCCAACAAAGTTCACGGTTAAATCCAATTTTTTAAGGCTCTCGAGACCCTCCAGGTTCTCGATTACCTCGATGTTGTTGAGGGCCAGGTTGAGGTACTCCAGAAGCTTCAATCGGCTCAGATTCTCGAGTTTTGATATGAGGTTATTCTGAAGGAGGAGAATTCTCAGGTCTTTGCAGAGGCGGTTTATCAATTCGATTTTTTCGATGTTCTCCTGATGAAGGGATAGCTCTTCCAAGGTCGATATCTCACCCTCGTTGTGCTCTGATCGCTTTCGGATCAGCTCTATCGTTATTCTCACCATTTTTGGAGGGAGTTGGGCTCTTTAGAATTGGTTACGTTCGGAGCTTCATGTTATCGATCTAACATCCCTGGGCAACGGTGGGAATAATTATCCTTTGAATTCTTATTGCAGGACTTTATTTTGGAGCATTACAGTGAAGATGGCGAGCATTATGAAGAGGCTATTGCTGAGCTCATGGAGACACGACAGGTAAATTAATCGATCCATGATTTTTTAATTGTGAGCGATATGAGCGATAATTTTGCAGCGGAACTACCATTTGTTGGATTATTTCTTTCACTCGGATGTCGGCCGTTCGTGGTAGAGTATTTTGAAGGAAAAAAAAACAAATGCAGAGATACTGCCAAATTTTTGACGTCAAATGAAGGGTTGCGGTGGAATTTCCAGCGGAAATCCAACAGTAGAATTTCATTTGTGGGAATCGCCGAAATAAAGTAGTTTGGGACCTCGAATACTGCGCTTTGATTAACCGACATCCGAGAGGAGGAAATAATCAATGGAATTCCGATTTTCAGATCCATATCACAATACAAATTATTCAAAATGGTGTAATTTCCAACACTTATTTTTATGAATTCTCAATGTCCTGAAAATTCAATCAAACTTAATATTCATTTTTTACAATAAGTCTGAAAATTTAAGCTGTTCTTGAAATATCGTTGACTATTTTCCATAAAAACTTGAATTTTATTGAATTTTTGAGATGAATGCGAAATGTAATTAATGACTTCGTCTTAAATTGAGAATTACAACATTTGCATTTCAGGTGGAGCAATTATTTGAAATAGAACAAAAAATTGACTGTGTTTTTATCAATTGGGGCGTATTTCACAGCTCGAAATAGCTATTTTCGTCACAAGACCGAAAATAATTTTTCTGACAAGCGCGAGGATTGCAGATCAAGACGACGCCGGGGAATGCAATCACACGAATCGGAAAAGTTGTTTTCGGCCGAGTGACGAACATAATTATTCTTCACAATGTCCGTAAACGGCGTTTGACGGACAAGAAGGGTCCGTAAAACGACGTATTACAGTGTGATGAAAAAACACCTTTGAAAGGAAGAAATGCTTCTCTATTACTCTCTGTAACACTCTCGAGTTATTCACAATTGAAAGAAGTCTATTTTATCCCCTCACCCGTACATCACAATGGTTCAATAATATTCAGATAATCGATTTTCTTGTATAGGCGACGCGAACACCGACGAGGGATGCAGCAGGCATCGCCCTCCTCCTGCGCTACTACAATCAGCTATACTTCATCGAGAGACGCTTCTTCCCCCCCGACAGAAGTCTGGGAATATACTTCGAGTGGTTCGACTCATTAACAGGAGTCCCGAGCTGTCAGCGAACTGTTGCTTTCGAGAAGGCCTCGATACTCTTCAATGCGGGGGCATTGTATACTCAGTTGGGTGCGAGACAGGACAGGAGGACTGCCAAGGGCCTGGATCAAGCGGTGGATGCCTTCTTGAGGGCTGCAGGGACGTTTAGATATATTCACGAGAATTTTACAAATGCTCCCAGCATGGACCTTGGACCTGACATGCTGAATATGCTGGTGCAGCTCATGTTGGCGCAGGCTAGGGAGTGCCTTTTCGAGAAGTTGGAACTGCAGTCCAGGGAGGGAAGAAACGTTGATGTTTCTTTGGATCTTGCTCAAGAAGCTGCACAGGTAAGACGGAGTGGAAAAATTGAAATTCGCGAACGCCTCTTACTTATAACTTATAACTCAAACAAGCGTCTTGTTTAACAAGCGTCTTGTTTAAACTCAAGACGCTTAAGGATTAAACTCTTTAAAAAAATTAAACAGATTAAACTCTTTAGGAAAATGGCAACTTTTTTTACCTATTTTATCATTTTTTTTGAATGTTCATGAGGGCAGGTGCTGAATTGCATTTTTTATAACAATTCTTGTGTTTAAAACATTCTTTTAGACTTTCTGGGATTAACCACAGGCTTTTGGAATAGATCAAAAAATATATTTAAAGAAAATCAAATCAATTTCTTTAGTTGTTTTACCCCCTCTGAACACGCCATACATACCTTAACGAAATATATAATATCAATGTTACAAAACATTTGATTCTCCTCCTGTATTTCTTTTAGAGTCAACACATTTTTAGGTGAAAAAAAGATGAAAATTGATTATCTCATTTTACAACTTCACTAGAAAATGATAAATTGGCTATCATTGACTCCGTAATTCATTTTTTAATGAAATGTAATGAATAAGTACAAGTTCGCAAGTTGTATTAAATAACAAATTGATTTTCAGGTGGCAGCTGTATATAACGATGTTCATGGTGTTATATCCCGTGAGCCGGTTCGCGACTATGTGCCAGAATCCTGGATTTCCCTGGTCCTTGTCAAACGAGAACATCATCTCGCACTTTCACATAAACACTGCGCTGCTGGACTCCTCGACAGACCCATCGCCGAGTTTCGTACCGAGACAAAACTCACTCTTGAGCATATTCAAGAGAGCGATGGCAAGACGCAAATTGATTACAATGTGCCAAAGGATGATAAGGAGAGGAATTTGTTGGGTAGGGATCCGATTTATCAATTTGTTCATTGATATTCCACTTGTTCAATTCTAATCCTGTACTTTCCGTTGAACAGGGAAAGCCCACTTGAGAGAAGCTCTAGTACTGCATGAGGAGAGCCAACGACTCCAGAGGATGTGCAGGGAATTGAAAGGGAAACAGGCGTTGGCTAAGGTTCTCAAGAGGGCACATGATCTGACGCTGAAGGATTATAGCGAAGCTGGGGATGAGGACGATTTTCGAGAGCTGTTGGATCCACCTCATATAATCGGTAAATTTCAGGTTTCGCATGAATGCTAAAAATCCAATTCTGTAGGAGAGATTTTTGGGTTTGGTACAATTCGTTTAAATACGATCGAATACTATCGAATGACAATTCGTCCCACACACGAAGAGAAATGTTCAGTAAAAATTACGCAACTCACAATTCGCTCACCGATTACGGGATCGACTCAGAAAATTGACGTGACGGTATCGTAATTTTTCACAGGAGATTCAGATAAAAATTACGGAACGCTCTGAAGAAATTCCGTGACGGTTCCGTAAAATTTCCTACAACCACACTTCGCTCCGAAATCACGGAAAAGATACGTAATTTCATCGAATATTTCTCTCTGTGCAGCAATTCATCACAAGAATAATTGATCTAATAAAAAAATTATCTAATTAGTAATTTTCTGAAAGTCGTAGGATTTGAAAAAGGGTTTCATACATTTCGTCGAAACACCATCTATGGAATCACAATTTGTCCAACACCAATTCGTCGAAAAACCAATTGATGTAATGAAAAATTAATACATCTAATCACTTTAATTGAAAATCGTAGAATTTGTGAAACGCACACATCGGTTTCCGAACAACTAAACATGCAGTCCCTTCAACACGATTAGTAAAATGTAATGCACGTAATGCACGTAAGCAACGATTCGTCACAACATAGTCAATATCTTTTTGCTAATAAATTAACAATTCGCTTCCGATTGGAATTTCTATGATGGTGTATTTTAAATTGAATTCGATAATTCATTGAATCCACCCTTGACCCACCGTTGGTAGCCAATATTACCTCACCGTTGAAATTTTTTACCTTTCTCCGAATATTGGTTTCACAATATTTTTTTTCAACAACAAATGATACAATTAATATCATGATCGAATTCGGTCGAGATGGTATTGGGACGAATATTAAAAATCATAACTGGATTCCTTTAAACAATTATCTTTCCAGTTGTCGCCGAAAAAAATCGGTCACATACATACATACATCTGAAACTGTTATAAAAATGGAATATTCGAACTCCTGACGAATAATCACGGGCACTAATAACTACATAAATCACCACAATGATGTTCGACGAAACGATAAATGATACAGAATAAATAATAGACGACAGAACGAATAGACAAATTAATTTTGTGCGAATAAAGCCATTCGAAGAAAGAAAATGAACGAAAAGAAACTAAATAAATCAGCAATGGACAAATCGTGTAGGATTCGAGATTTTTTGATGATTCTTTTATGTTTAGCTTCAACGAAATTCCAATTGAACATTACGCATCCCGACTTCGGCCAGCACGGAGTGGATGATCTCTTCAGGTCTCTCGGCCCAGTCGCCATTTTCTCGGCAAAGCGACACTGGACGGCTCCACGACTCATTCAACTCCAAAGGGGTCCAGGAGGTGAAGGTTTCGGATTTAGTGTTCGTGGAGATGCTCCTGTTATCATCGCTGCGGTTGACCACAATTCGCTGGCTGATGTAAGTTCGTTAACATAAGGATTTTTCAATTTTAATGTGATTCAGTGGTGAAGTGCATAATGCAACAGAACAAGCAAGTCATTCTTTCACATTCTGTTATGGACTTTGAAGTACTATGGCGATAGGTGATTTTCATTGGCTATTCATTCATTTGTAAAAAGTTCTTTGACAGTTTTTGCAGCATCCATTCGTTTCCAAGATGAATGCAAAATTAAGAGATATTTTGAGTTTAATCGAGAAACGTTTGAATGGACGAATGAACGTAAAATTTCTCACGTATCTGGAATAAATGATGAGATTTGAATAAATCATCGTTTTCTAGCCTTATTGTGAAGCTGGGAAAAGATCCTGAAAGGTGAATAAAATTTGAAAATATAATAGCGGGATTCCAAAAAATTAAAAAAAATTGAGAGATGAAGGTTGGAAGCTTTAAAGCTTTGATGTCTTGAATTCACTCACGAAATTTCAAACGGCTGATGGGGTCGTTCACAAGATAATCCAATAGTAATTTTCGGGATGTAACTTGGGCTCCTAAGGAAAATTCGATTTTTTCATAAAAAGCAGAGAAAACTTTGAAACTTTGTAAATTATTTGTGAAATTATTATCATACGGTCGAATAATAGAATCACTGGAATTTGTAAACTACTATTTTTTTATATTATATAAACATGTTTTGAATTGAAATATATTGCATGATCGTTTCCAATTAATCGATTCAAAATTGTTATTAACAAATCCAGATTTTTTGTTGTGATAGAAAGGACTGTGATACTTCTGAGATCTTAACAAACAATTTGGATCAACATTGGCAAACAAAAAATTAAAATATCATCAAGTTTCCAATTTCGAAGCAACGTAAGCCCGCGCATAATACCCGTAAACTCTGAAGGTCTAAATTTAAATCTTTATTTCAAGCCGTTGAGAAATATTTCAAAAATCTGGAAAAAATTAGAAAGTTTTCTGCTTGAGAAAGATGCCTGAAGATTACGACTTCTTCTCATAAATGATTAATAAACCTCAAAATTTTTCCATTCTGAAAATCATTTTTTAAAACCATAACAGCTTTGACTACATTCAAAATTCTACCAGCATTTGCTTTCAAGGAAAACAAATAAGGCTTTCGCGATTTCAAACAATTTTTATCATTTATTCATAAAAAAGGAGAGGTTTTGAAAGAGAAAGTAATTTTTTGCAAAATATAATTTGAATGACTCTGATTAAAACAGTTGAGTCCAACCTATTCCATCACAATTAACCATATCCCCGCTGAATCAACAACGTTAATCGTTCATTTTGATTTCTCTTATCTCTTTTCTCAGCTGGGTGGCATGAAGGAAGGTGACTTCATCGTGAGTATCGGTGATAAAGACGTCAAATGGGCTTCCCACGAGCAAGTTGTACGCTTGATCAAACAGTGCGGAGACTCGATAAGTTTGAAACTCGTCACGCCGATGGATAGAAATTATCTGAAGGTGAAAACTGCCTTTCCTTTAATTCTCAAACATAACAATGCTTTCAACAGAGATCAATCGAATCTGATACCATGTAATGCAATCTTAGAACATTACTCCTGAAATTTCAAGTAAAAAAATCTTGAAATTTTTAGCAATTACAAGTACATTAAATTGTCACTCGATTTATGACCAACAAATCAGCTAATTTCGGGAATATTTTATGGAATTCCACTTATCAGATTCATATAACATTGAACAATATGAAAATCCAGGAAATTATTTTTCGAATTTTTTCATTTATTAAAAATTCAATTGGCCATAATGTTCAATTTTTACAATGAATTTGAGAATTGAATAAAATTATCTGACGGTGAAAATTGTATTTCAATTTCTAAACATGACGGTGCTCCCAACAGGGATCAGTCGAACCCGATACCACTCAACGTTATGCACTGTTAGAAAATTACTCCTGAAATTTCAAATAAAAAATCTTGAACTTTTCAATAATGATTAATGCTCATGAAATTTTCACATATTTTGTCAATCAATCAGCTAATTTTAGAAACCTTCACTAGAATTGTAATTACCAGGTCCATATGTAAATTAAATTATTGAAAGTTCTCAAAATTGAGACGACTGTTTTAAAATTTTTTTAATCTATTGAAAAGTCACTTGAATGTAATGTTCAATTTTCACATCTCTTTAGGAATTGAATGAAATCATCTAAAGGTGAAAACTGGCTTTCGTTCACTTCCTAAATATGACAATACTCTCAACAAGGATTAATCGAACCCAATACAATTCAATGCCATTCACTGTTACCAAGTTACTTCTGAGATTTCAAGTAACAAGTCGTGAAGTTTTTAACTACGACTAACTCACATGAAATTGCCATTAATTTTGTTATTGAAAAATCAATTAATGTTTTAAAGATTCAATGAAATGTCACTTTTCAGGTCCATATGACAATGAAAATTATTTTAAGGGTGCCAAGTGAATTTGAAAAAAGATTCAAAAAAAATTTTTTCTTTCCCTCCATCATTGGAGAAATATGTATTCATCCATCCGACGAAATTTCAAACCCGCAACCGGAACTAGACATCGAGAAAGTAAATGCGGAAAATCCTCTATTTCGCGTGACGAACCTCGAGAAAGCATGGGATCAAATGGGTACGGCGGGTTGAAATATCTCCCTTATTCACCCCGGTACCCCATTGTTTTTTATCGCCATCACATTGAACACATCATTCCCCATATCTTCAAATTTTTTCAAATTTTTCTTGAGTTCCTAGGGAGTTGAAACGTTAAATTTAATCAAAACTCCATAAGAGGCCGCGTATAAGACTGATTTTGTTTATTTAATTTCTCGATATCCATAAGTTCTAAAATTTTAAAATTGTCACCGATGTTCACCATCTGTCTAATACTATTAATTTAAAAAATTATAACTTTGTTGGTGAATGTCAATTTTCAAGGTCATCGCCAAATTCACTTGGCACCCTTAAATTACGAAAATCCACGCAGATATTATTCAAACCTTCTTAATTCTTCTTCTAACTTCTTCTAACTTCTTCTTCAATTTGCAAAATCAGTTTGAGACTTCAAGATTCCATTAAAATACCACTGATTGCCTAAAATTCCAAACTCATTTTTGTTGATTTTACAAGATGCATAAAGAATCCCATGAACGATTTTATCTTAAACTGAATTCAAAGAAAAAACATTACAAATTGAACTACAGCTAGTACGTAAATTAAACAAAAATTAAAACAATGTGAACAACCGATTTGACTCTTGAAATTGTCATTGCAGAAACCAATGAAGTCATGCCATCACGACAGGGGTAGTGTATCAGCGAGCAGTTCATCAGGTGTATCATCCGGGCAACCGAGTCCAGCGGGTTCTGTGACAACTGCTCACGTCGCGAGACGAATTCCCTGGAATCCCTTCAAAAAATCGAGTCAGAGAGACAGCAGGGATCTTACATTCGACAACGTCATCCTGAGATGATTCCATCACTCGATTTTCTTTGATTGTGAAGACTATGAGTCACAGAGATAAAAAGCAACACAAAAAGGAGGAAATAATAATCATTACAGAGGTTCGCCATATCGTAGCTCTTCGACTTGCCTCAGTAATCCACAAGTTTCATCGCAAATTAATTAACTAAATGAAAAATGTAAATAGGATTTGTTCTGTTTGTGCTCTAGACGAGCACGTGAATCGGCCATTTTAGGTGAGTTAGAGTAGGCGAAACCCTGGATTACTGCTGGCAACTGATATATTTTTTTGTTCGTTGAGAATTGTCGAGACAAATCGTAATGCCAAATTCAGATGTAAATCGCTTTAACGTAAAACGAAAAGGAGTGATTTTTCGTTGTATTATTGTATTGAGCGAATGCAGAATTCTTTTGCATACACGCAGCCATGTACACAGAGCCTCGTCAAGGAGTAGTGCGGACAAATAGTTGAAGAGAAAAAAATAAAGTCGTTTTGGAGGAATTGAATCATTTACGAATGTGCCACTCAACTACAAAGTGAATGGATGAAATTATTTTTTGAACAAAGAAAAATGATTATCACTCGTTTGAATATTTTCGCAGTACATTCCTAAATTGTACATAAATAAATGCAACAATTAAACATAAATTTTATATTCTAAATGAAAAAAAACTCTGTCTCGTATGTGCTGTAACATAAATGCCTATATGATCGGAAATAAAAAGTGAATACGAAATGCATAATTTGACTCAATTATTCGCAGCTCAACCAGTGTTTACCAAGTAGTTTAAAAAAATGTCGTAATACGTTTTATAATTTCATGGCTCTCGCAGGAATGCAAAATAGAGACTGACGAGGGTGGGGAAATGAACGGGAATTGGAGTTTTGTTTCGAAATGGAGCCTTCACCTCGGTGTAGGGTGATGCACTTTCTTTCCAGCTCGGCAGTCTCTTGCCAATTTTTAAGGTCAGTGGAGAAAGTAGTCGCCTGTTTTGCGGCAGGCGAGAGGAGCCGCGGGAGGGAGAATTATTTTCCGCGTGTGCTCCATTTCATTGAGGATGAGATTCTGTGTTGGAGTAACAGAAGTTTGAAGATGAATCCTTTCAATTAGTTTTCATGCAAATGAAGAGGTGTTGAGTATGATTTCTTCAAGTCAAAGAGTGCGAAATTTTTTAATTGATCTTTCCTTCTTATCATGATGAGGAAGATTGTTAAATTTCGAAAATTTATGGAGTAAAAAAATCTGATTTTGAGGGAATAAGATCTTTTTATTTTTCGGTCGTTTTCAATACTTGTCTCACTGAAAAAATTGATAACCGCCGAACTACGGCAAAAGACAAACTCAACTTGGCGCCAAAATTCTTTTCATTTTATTGACAATTATTGGTGCAAATTTCAGATTAAAAAAATGAGTTTTTTGAGTAATTAACGATTGAACAAAAACCCGTTTTCTCGCATAAACCCCGTCAAACTGAATATAATGCTATACATGATGGCTCATTTTGAAGGGTTTTTCATGTTTTTTGATCGCCCCGAAGGGCGATTTGAAAGCTTGAAACTCCGCTGAGATATTGAGACCAATTTGAAAAAAAAATCTTTGACGAAAACGCGAATTTCAAAAAAATCATAATTTCCACAATTATTAATATTGTTTAATATTTTTTTCAAAATTTCTATCTAATCGCGATCTGTTTAGAAATTAAATTGAGACGAAAATCTCCACCAGCGACTTTTTTAACCTTCTGATAGCCTGATGATTTAGCCTGTTTAAAAGATAAAATGACTAGAATTGAAAAAAGAAATATTATAAAAAATGTTTGGCTGAAGTTTCCAGTGCAATTCTTGAAAATTTTTATGACAATATAGTTCCACTGAAATTTTAAAAGAATTTCGACTTTGAAAATTCAAAATTTTATGGAAAAGTCAATGGAAAGTGTAAATTTCAGTTCAATTATTCGAAGGAAATTGATAGAAGGAGATAATATTCAGCCAATATACTGTTGAGTTTCAAATAAATTGAAAATTCATTATAATTTGTTGTAGAATATTCATGTTTTCATTGAAATGTTGAGTATCCGCGAAATTTTCGTCTTCCTGTTGCTTAAAGATCTGAAATTTCATAATTTTCTTCTCCCCAAATGAAATTCAATAGGACTCTCCTGAAAATTACTAGTCAACTGTCCACAAAACTTTAATTTTCTTTTTAACATGAAGAAAACGATGCTAGTTTGATATACATAATAGTCATATAGTCATTAATAGGCATATTAAACATTTTCTTCTTAAAAAAGGTGTTTAATATGAATATTAAAAACAAGTCGATTAGAGAAAATAAGAATAAGAAAAAATCAAAAAAATGTTGAAACTTTTAAGAAACAGGAAACGGTAATGAACGGTTTCCTCCAACGCTGGAATTAAAGAAATTCTGGGGCGAATAAAAAATAGAGAAAAATATGAAAAGAGTGGACTAGATCAATTGTGCAACCGATTGAGCGAAGCGAGCACGTCTTTGGGGCGAGTGCAGTGAAAGTTGGCACAAATCACATGACAGTCGACACTATCCGTATTTACCTAAAAACCCTGTGTTCCTCCCTGAAATAATTGACATTGTTTTGACGCCTTATTTGAACGCTTCTGCTCCCCCAATCCTATGATGAGGATAAATGAAGGGGAACTGTGCCACCTTAAAATAAGGCGCGCGGAATTAAGATCAGCGGCTCGTCTCTCGCATGTTGGGACGAAGCTGCACCGGGAATTATACCTTTCACTCCATTCAGCGAGAGTTGTCGTGATCCCGAAAGAAGGTGGGACGATTCTTCAGGATTCAAGCATTCTGTACCCTGGCGCATGCGCTGAGTGGAAGATCAACAATGTTTTCAGCATTGTTGAATAGCCGCGGCGATTTCAGTCGTGCGCGGTGAGAGGACACGCGCACGTCTCCGACAATTGGTTAAACATTAAATAAATAAATTTAATCACCAACGAATTAACTGTATTCACGATAATTGCAAAATCTTAAATTTCACTTCGAAAAAATTCTGCTCCCGAGGAATCAGTAGAAAATTTCAACTGTAACAGTAATATCATTCAGTTAATTACTTTAGAACAGGTGAGTGCTCTCATTTTAATTTACGATATCAGTTAATTAATTTTTTTTATGTGGATATTGGGAATGCGTGTTGAGAAGAGAAAGCGATCCACAAGCTTTTGAAGCTCACAGGTATACTCATCCTCGGTGTCTTCATGATGCAAAGTCATCCTTGAAAAGTGGGACACTACTATGGCATCTAAACACGAGAACTAGTCTTCCAAGGTTACTGAATTTTTCTGTCTACGTTGAAAATTTAGATGCAACGGTTTTATTCATATTGGATAAATCTTCGTCGAGATTAAATTGTTTTCGTGTGAAATATAAATACAATGAATGGGATTTTTTATAGAGATGAAAAAACTCGAATTTTATTTTTGTATTCGCAGGGAAAAGAAAGGATTATTCCATATTTTGAAATAATAATAATAATAATAATAATAATAATAATAATAATAATAATAGTGATGAAAATATTAAACTTTTAGAGGATTTTGAAATTGTTAAAATAACTTCATAATTTCTGGAGCTTCCCTTGAATGTTCCATTGCTACATTTTTCTTGCTGAAATTGAAGTGACATTTCCACTGAAATTGTAAGGAATTCACAGTTTAATGCAAATCAATGGGAACTGTAAACTTCAATTCAATTATTTGATAGAAATTAATGGACATTACAAAAATACAGGTAAATATATATTTGAATTTTCAACGAATCGAATTTTTAGAGTAATTTAATTATGAATATTCATGGTGCCATAGAAAATTCAAGTAAAGTGGGGAGTGATCGTCTTCGTACTGCGCTAAAACTTGAAATTTCAGAGAAAATTCGGCAAATAAATTAAAGTCGTGATTTTTTCCCCAAATCAAAGTGATGGCTGAAAAATGAAATGGTCGTGAAATTTCTTTTTTTTCTAACAGTATCGTTTTTTTTAAATAGAGACCTAAAAATCGTGATTCATCATCATTTTAAAAAAATGCAAATTGCATAAATCTGCACAATATTCACTGTATCCACGGGGGAAAGTTTTTGAGGACAATCGTTGTGGAACCGTTTTCCCCAATTGCTCGTTGTATCGTAAAAATGAAAGTTATGACTTTCGTGATAAGTCAGAATAACGGAAACTGCTATTGGGTATATCCGCGGTCAAAGTTTGGTACAAAAGAAAGGTTACAAGACGTGTACATTGATAGAGAGATTCATTCATATGTAACGAATGGATTCGTTTAGGTATTCAAAGGCCCATTTGTTAATCCCTCAAGGACGGTGCTTTTTTTATACTAATCTCGCCGTGCGCTAAATAGCAACGAAATTCACTAAGTTCCAATAGCCCAAAAAAGGTAGAAAGTAGGAGTAATCAAAGTCAAGCGATTAGTCTTCATAACAGAGTTTGCACAATATTTTAAAGTTCTATATTTTTGGAAATAGGTATTCAACTTTGAAAAGGGATAGATCATCTATTTTACAAATATTTTTTTTATTTCTACATATTTTTTCTTCTCTCTTTTTATATTTTTCCTATGTTCCTTTTCCTTCTATAATTTCTTTGATAAAGAGTCACTAATTACTTCCATATAGAAGCAACTTGATGAATAATTCAGGCCATTTTCTTGCCACGGAGAGAAATATTCAATAAAAATTACGTATCTTTTCCGTAATTGCGGAATGCAATGTGGTTGTTGGAAATTTTATGGAAACTGTCACGGAATTTGTCCAGAGCGTTCCGTAATTTTTACCTGAATCTCCTGTGAAAAATTACGATACCGTCACTTAAACATTCTGAGTGGATTCCGTAATCGGTGAGCGACCTGTGAGTTCGTAATATTTACTGAACATATCTCTCCAGGGATAGCCAAATTTGTAATGTTTTATTACGGTTAAATATTGTAGCCCGTAATTAGATAACGCTCTTGAATTTTTTTGAATACTTAAGTATCATCAATTCAAATATTCAAATATTCAAAAATTCAAATATTCAAATTTTCAACTATTTTATCAGTCAATAATTGAGGTAGGAAGATTGACGACTAGTTGTGTAATCGAAAATCCCCTTTCAAGAAATTTCAATTGTTCACTTAGTAGTAAATTTACAGTTTCAGAATAACAAATTTTAAATATATCATTATTTGTAAAAATCAGATCATTAATATTATATTATTTGAAAAATTGAATCAACATATTTTAAACATTCCTTAATGTAAGGGTCAAATTCTTAATATTACAGAATATATTATTATATTTAGTATTATAGAAATTTAATATTGATGGGGATCCCTGTATCTTTCCGAGTGTAAAATTTTTAGGGATCTCTGCGGAAATGTCAAGTAGATACGGGAAAAATCAACATGCTGTCCGATAAAATTTCCAGTGCCAGCTCTGCAATTCTCCCCTGAATTATAAAATTATCCTAATTTTTTTTTCTGAGTGTGCAATTAACTGAGAATTTAATTCTGGAAACCCATTCATTAGATATTAATGAATGGTTAATATTTGTCTCAATTCTTTTATTTGACCAAGCATTTGTTAATTACTAAAAAATATTAATTTGGTCACGTTGAACTCGACCATTTGTTAATAGTTAACCAGCCATTTCAACAATGAATCGATCGTTCTATCAGTGTAATGATTGAAGGGCACTCATAGAAGGGATTCATTGTTACTCAAGAGTTTTGTTCTTGGTCCACCATGGACATGGTCCCGCGCCGACGACCTTCTACGTAATTTCGGTAATTGTTATTCTGGGAGAAGATTTCGGAAGGTCGCTTAATCAATGCCGTTGGCACACAATTTTTCCGGTATTGCAACATTTCCACGATGCGTTTTCATTATTTCGAAGGATAAGGCAATTTTCTCAGATGAATATCTCTATAATACAGCGAGTTCAGGGATAATTATTGTAAATGACGAAAAGAAACTTGTGACGAAATTTTCTTTAATTGAAATAATCGACAAGAATACGCAATAATTGCACTAGATTAATCTGTGCGTTTCTAAAATGAACAAATCAAGTAATTGTGTTTGCATCATATAAATGCCAAAGGAGAGGACAATACCTTAGAATGAATTTCATAAATTTATGTTCAATTCATTATCAAGAGGAAATTGATTAAAAAAACGGGGAATAAAGAACTCCCGCAATGCAGAAGAATAGAATAATTATGTTGAATTGAAAAACTGTCCCCAATTAAAGCAATAAAAATGTTTTTTTTTGTTTCCAAAAAATAATGGAAAGTGAAAATTAAATGCATGTTTTGGAGTATTCAATTGGATTTCTGTTAGTAGAATATTGAGAATTTAATCATAAATTGAGAAGCAGAAACCAATATCCCATCACGAATTTCAAGAAGTAATTTTGATTTGAGCATGAAGAGAGGAAACTAATTAAAAATCAGGAACAAAGAACTCTGATGAATGCAAAGAATGAAATGATGATGACAAAAAACTTTCTGCGATTAAAATAATGGAAGAGAAAATCTGAAAATTGCAGTGAATTAATTTCTTCATCTGCAACAATGAGACTCGAAAATTAAGCAATTTTTAAGGCTTTTGTTCATGTAATTTATTCATAAATTCAGGAGGAGAAAATATCCTCGCATGAGTTTCATGAAATTATTGATTATCAAGCATGATGAGAAAATAGATTAAAAAATCTGCAACAAAAGCCCACGATGAATGGAAAGTGAAACAGTGATAAACTTAACTTTTATCAGGTGCAATAATAGATAGAACGACGATATAAAAATTCTAACAAATTAATTCGTTTTTATTGTTCAATGAAAATAAAAAATGTGATAATTTTTCTGAAGCATTCAAAGGCCCGGTTGCACCAAGCCCAGTTAAGAAAATGCTCATTTAAATATTCAAATGAATAAAAATCATTTGCCGATCAATTTTCCTCGAAAGTTTTTTTTTTATTATTACATTCAAACCGTGACGGTTGATTCTACAGCAAAAATACAATTATTTTGCATAATATTGTCTACAGGTTTACTTCTAACAGGATTACTTCTAAACTTTGGATTTTTCTTAGGATTTAGTTAAACTTAGCTACATAGTTAATTTCTTTCGTGAGTTGGACTCGATACATTTCAACGTGAGAGATATAATAATGTGCAGGGTTTTTAAATCCTTAGATTAGAAGAATTTAGGAATTCATCGATGACGAGAATAGACTCTTTGCCGAGAGTGAATAAAAAAACATTGACATGGTACGGAGGGAATTTCATCGAAAGTTCATCGAAGATATTTCACCGAAAATCATGGTGTATCGGTGTATCATCACTATTTGTTAATAATACCACTAATTATGAAGTATTTAGGCAATATTCACCAACGAATAGCTGAATAAAAGTGCTCATCTACGACGAATTAACTCCGGACATGAATTTATTTTGACGATTTATATTTGGCTAACATGGCACAGTGCAAACGGCTCTCACGAATTCTGAAGGATATAACACTAGTCTAGGGGCCGGTTGCACTAAGCCCAGTTAAGAAAATTCTCAGTAAACTATCGGAATAAATAAAAATAATCTACCGATCAATTTTGATCGAAATACCAATAATGCCACTAATTATGAAGTATTTAGTCGATATTCTCGACGGCATGCCTGAATGAAATCACTTTATGACGAATTCTTAAAATTCTCCAACAGGTCAGGAATAAATCAGTAGCGAAGCGGTAAACCGGGTTAAGTCGATTTTGACTATTGGCCAGTTTTTGACGAATATCTGGGAATCTAAAAGAGATAGAAAAATTTTTGTCATGACCTTTTTTGTAGAGCCAACTGAGGGTTATAAAACAGGTAATGAACAAAATTTTGCTATCTCTCTTAGATTCCAAGATATTTGTCAAAAAATGGCCAAAAGTCAAAATCGACTTAACCCGGTTTACCGCTTCGCTACTGAAATGTACGCCAGACATAAATTTATTCTTACGATTTATTTGGCTAACAGGGCTTGACGCAACCGGCCCTACAACGAATGTCATAAATCTATTTTCCGTTAAATCCGAAGAGATAATTAATCAAGAAACCAGCAGCAAGAACTCTCGACGAAAGAAAGAGCATAAACTGGTGGCAAAGTGACTCAGAAAAAAAATATTACTCATTAAAATGTATGAAACAAAGATATACTAATTGCCACAAATCAATTTTTTATTCAGCTCAATAAATAAAACCACAGAATGGCAAACCATGCATATTCCATTTCCGTTTCGCGCATGAAATTTCCGCATTGTCCCAAAAAATCGGGCAACTCGCTCTTCCGCACTTTCTCCAAGTGAAGGGTTGCAGAAATGCCAAAGAGCCCAGTACCCTTGATACTCCTCCGAGAATAATACGTAATCCCTCGACATGAAGACGAATACTTGGTCTCAACTGGAGATTCCACGAGAAAAAACTCTTAGTGGTGCACTGAGAGAAAAATATAATTCTTCTGACTATATTCCATCACCATCGAATTATAGTCAAAAAGTCCTCAACAATTTTTCATGGGTTACGGTAACTATGGCCGGAGAAGTAATTACTACAATGGAATGTAGTCATTGCAACTATTTTATAGTTCTCCTCACGATAGATTTGTCGTGGTTACTTTTGAACTTTGGTTAGTTTAACTGCATTTAGATTTGCAAAAATTACGCTTGTGAAGTGCCTACACGGAGAGAAATATTCAAGAAAAATTACGGAACATTTCACGTAATCCGCAAGCGAGAATCGTTTTCAGTGAATTTCTATAGGAATATAAGAGAATAAATCCGACACGTTCAGTAAATTTTCGGGTCTGTCACCGAAAAAATACGAAAAAGTCACGTAATTTTTCTGGAAGTTGTAAAATCTGACAGAAACTTCAAGACTTATTATGCCTCAGAACATGAAAATTCTTGAATGTTTAAGAATTTTTACGAAAAGTTCCGGAAAAATTACGGAACGTGTTGTTAAAATCTCTCCCTCACGGTGACTCATGGCTAGCCGGGAGGCGTCGGACGGATGAGTAATTTTTACGGAACAGATCGTAGAATTTACGCGACGATTGACACTTTTTATTGAATTTTACTTCGCTCCCAAATTAAGTTTCGAAACGTAATTTTTACGTCTTTTTTCTGGTAATTTTTATTGAATATTTCTCTCCGTGTATAATGTTATATGCCGCATACAAAAAAAATCGTATCGTTCACCAAAATGCCTCAACTATTTTCTTATTGTACATCGAACTTCAGATTTTTCTCTCAGTGTGAAGTATAGTCGGTTCAGGGACAAATAGACTCAAGTAAAAGCGATCACCTGAGTGATAGGGAGTGGGTCGAGTCGCGGTTCCCCACTTAAATTGATCGCACATCTAAGCAACCCGGTTACTTCAGCTTAAGTAACCGGCCAGTCAGCTTCTCCGAGAAGGTGTGAACAGTAACTCGATCGCGTTTGGTGTGTGTCAAGTTTCTATTTCCATTGTTAAAGCAATTTTCCTCGTATTCATACTAAACACAAGAAGCTATTAATCATAATAGCCAGCAAGTGAAAGTGAATTTTTTCCCCCATAATCATAAATATTGATCCTCATCTTGGGATTGAAGATAGTAACCAATTACCGAGATGAAAATTTCGTGAAGGATTAGAGAGAAGATTTCACGTCCGCCCCAGGTGGAGACCAATGAATTAAAATTCGCGAATTTATTAAATATAAGAAGTACAAGGCTACGAAGAAAGTGAAATAGAAAGTCCAGTGAGATTCGATTATGCTTGCCAATGCCGTCTCACTTTCGTTTTCGTACGGTTATTTGGAGCTATTGCTAAATAATCCTCAATGTTAGATTAGTAATCTCTCTCAGTGTCGATTGAATAAGCCACAATAAACGGAATGACACGAGTTCAAAGTGCACAAACGCTCAAGCTCAAAAAAGTCATGTGGACAAATAAATTCTAACGCAATCGAAATTGTTACCTAACTCTGGTCAAACTCATAATTCGAGAGATGTTATGTAATTTCCACCAAAACGGATTTCCTGCTGGGTCTCGCCCATCAGGTATAACTTTCTAAAAAATGTAATCCAAGGGTTACGTCACGTATCGCTGGCAGACGTGGGTCGCATCATTTTCGTGAAGTTTATTCAAAAATATCACCATTGCCATTCTTATTCCATTCACGTGGTTCTTACCGCGAATTATCCAGTCTCAATGTTTGTTTTCTTTGGGTCACCAAACATGAGAGAAATGGAGGCAAAAAATGACTTGTTTATTACCATAGGGTTCAAGGTCATTGTGACATCCATTGATATGCTAAGACGTGCGCACATGCGCTATTTTGCAAGAGAATATGAGAGAAAAATAAGAATGATGTGCTAATGGACGACTTGGTGTTCACAGAAAAATGGGAATGGGCAGTGATATGGACTACCAGTGCGGTTTGAGCGAGGAAGATCAGACCGTCGCCAAGGACGAGCTCAGGGAGGATGATGCCATCAGAGATCAGTTGCTCGAGCAATTTCGACAGTGGATCCTGAAGCATCCGACGATTAAGAGATGCAGGACTGATCCTGTCTTTCTTCTGAGGTTCTTGAGGACCAAGAAGTTCAGTCTCCCCATGGCTCAGGAAATGCTCGAGCGATATCTCACTATTAGGCAGGTCTATCCCGACTGGTTCCAGAAACTCGATATCAATGATCCTGAGATCGAGGCTATTATCGATGCGGGGTATTTGGTCCCTATGCTGGAGAGGGACGAGAGTGGGAGACAAGTTATTTTGTCGTGTGCTGGTGAGTTTTGGAAGGGATTCGACTTTTCGTAGATCGACACGTATGAAAAAATCGTACAGAAATTTTCTATACCAATTATTTCTCTACATAAATTTTTCCATAAATTTTTGTTTTCATACGAAAGGTGTCTAACTCCATACTAAATGTTTCCATACATGTGGCAGTGGGTCGTATAGGATCAAACTTATAGAAGTGTATAGAAATAATTTGTATAAAAAATATCCGTGTAGAAATATCCGAATATCATATACGATAAGCCTATAGAAATTCTATACGCAATCCGTATCGAGAATTTCTATACGATTTTTTCGTACGTGGATTTACGTTGGAAGCAAGTGTTTTTAGAAGAAAACTTTACGGGATTTTACTGGAGGGAATTTTATGTGATAATCACTTTGGTGATAAATATTTTCATTGCACGCCGTGCAATAAGTCGAGTTTATCGCACGCTGCGCTTCGCGCAGCGTGCTTCAAACTCGGATTCTGCACGATGTGGCATAAAATAGTATAGACCACTCGGGCATAAACTTCGTTTTCAACGAATGTGAATACAGACCTCGCCTTCGGCTCGGCCTGTAAACTTCACATTCGTCGAAAACGAAATTTGTGCCCTTGTACTCTAATGTACTAAACCGGAAAGAAATTGATGTTTGGAGGACGATTTGTTTCTCTGGTGTTCGTAAATTTCACGATTAAAATTAGTCGGTTTTTATAGTTGAGAATTTGGCTTGGAAAAGAGTTACAATGGAACAAATCATCACAAGACGTTTTTGGTAGAAAATTTCATGGGTTACAAAAAATATCCTGGGAAGTTTGTTGGTGAACATGCCAGTTCGATTTCCGGAAGACAAGTTGTAAAAGAGAAGAATTCACATTCCACATGTTCACATTTCATAACGTTCGGAAGACAAGTGATTTTGTCTTGCGCATATGAGTTTCGGAAATGAAATTCGTCTTCTTCGGGATTCGTACGTTGATCTCAGGACCAAATATTCATAGAGAAAAACCTTACAAATCCTTTTCCGTACTGCTTCTCCCGATTTCTCGTCGAGCAATTGGTACTGCGTACTTTCCAAACTCGAAAACTTGAAAATCACTACGGAAAAGGACGCCCGGGCTGTCGCGATAGGGCTTTTTCCACTCGCGCGGCTGACCAGTCCTCGCCTTCGGTTCTGACGCCAACTGCGCGCGAGTAGAAAAACCCCATCGCAACAGCCCGGAAACGTATAGTATAGGCCTACTAACCCCTCACGTCGAGTAGCTGGCGCATGTGCCGCCCACCTAAGGGAAATGAGTCTTTTTGCCAGCCTCGCACTCTACAAGGAGTCGTAAACGGTTAGAATGGGTTCTTCGAGGTGTTTACTCCAAGATGTGAAGAGGACAGATTTTTTATTAACATTACTAGGGGGCTTCGCCCCCTGCTCGCTCCGCTCGCCAACCTGGCCCCCCCCCGGCCGTGTGACAGCAGCGGTGTGACCGTACCCATAAATATCTTTTTTATGAGCACCCCCTAATATAGTAATCCTCCATAAATATCGATATCCCCTTTATGACCACCGCCTCATATAGACATCCCTTATAAATTCAGGCACCTCCCCATATAGGAACTCCCGTATAGGCACCCAGCGTCCCCTGAATTTAAGAGGCCCCTGAATTTGAGCGTCCTCTGAATTTAAGCGTCCCCTGAATTTAAGAGGCCCCTGAAGTTAAGCGTCCTCTGAATTTAAGCGTCCCCTGAACTTGAGCGTCCCCTGAATTTTTCGCCTTATTTTTTTATTTATATAGAGAGAAACATATTTAATTATGTAATTCAATTGTCATCGGCCAGTGAGAGATGGAATCGAACTCTGCGGGTAATACCGCCCCACATGCGTCTAATACCGCCCCCCTTGTTTTCATGACTGTTTTGAGCAATGCAGACCGACTGCTGTAATTTTTCCCATTTTCATCCTTCGTTTCCCTTCTTTGGCTCCATTTTGAGAAAGATTTGACGTGAATAACAATAAATTATCCTGAATTTCCCCGATGTTCCAGTGGTCACCGACTACCCCAAACAATCGAGCTGTCACTCGACCGCCCTCTAGCTGCAGAGTCTAGCAGCCCTACAGAAACCCTGGGCGGCATTACCCACAAACTCTGGGCGCAATTACCCACAAGCGCGGAGGCTGATATAATAGCCAATAATAACTGTTGAAGATATTTTTCTGCTATCGAAAAGGGCGCAATTGATGTGGAAATGTATAACGAATATATATTTCGCACTCCATTCAATTATGGACCAATTGAAAATGTAAAAAATCTTAGATTCTGGGGTCGAAATGTTTTAAGAATTCGGTAGGAAAAGATTTTGATTCTTTTAGCGATGTTCTCACGGGAGAAAATTGACAATTGCTGTTGAAATGACTTGCTGTTATCAAATATTTGCATAATAAAAAGAGAAAAAAAAATTTCTTAGCCAATGTAGGCACCAACTAAGCTACAGGATCGATACATGATATCGACCCATGAAAATGTGAATGACTCTTTTCAAAATTATAGAGATGAACTCGACCAAAGAAACGACATCGAAAAAAGGAATAATGTAGCTTCAATTAAGTACAAGTTTTATAATTTTCCATTGATTATGACTCATCGAATTCTAGTTGTATCGAGTGTATAACACGCTTGGACACAGAAGGGCCCCCTCCGTGAGCGGCTAACAAGGCCCTTTGATATTTTCTCACAAAACCGCTCAACTACGCGACGAAAGCGACTTGAGCAACAGTCAAAAATCGTGTTGCTACACTTAATACTGAATTAATGAATTGATCTTTACCGATAGGTCGCTTCGATCCTTACAAATACACATCAGCCCACATGGCGCGTGCTCACAGTGTCGTCCTAGAAACCCTCATGGACGAGGAAGAGAATCAAGTCCACGGTTACACCCACATAAATGACGAATCCGGTCTGACAATGGGCCACATCAGTGCCTGGTCCTTGACGGACATTCGAAATATGCTAAGATGCATACAAAACAGCACACCTATCCGTCACAAAGGGACGCACTTCATTAACATCCCAGCGTTCGGCTCCAAGATACTCGAATTCGCTGTTTCACTGCTCAACGACAAACTGAGATCTCGGATATACGTAAATATTGACTCTGCCGTTTCGGGAAATAAAGCTTTAGCACTTCTCCCCATTACGGTGTATTTACATTTCAAATTTTCTGCAAACAGGTGCATAAGAGCCTTGAGGACCTGGCGGAAACAGTAAATCCCAAGATATTGCCGAAGGAGTATGGCGGTGTTGTACCGCTCGCGGATATGATTGGTAAGTAATCATCAGCAAATCGAAGTAGTAATTTTACATGTGAGATAAATGCATTCCGCATTCATTCAGTCCAGATTTTTTTGCTTCATGTCTTGTCTAGTCTACGGGTTCGAAAAAACAATTCGTAAGCTGTTCTGATACATTTCCCTGCTGTCATGGAATGACTATAATTTACCTAAAAAAAATTTCATTTCCATATTTATGCGGAACTGATATTCTCCATTGGAAAAAAACATATCAGGGGATTTATGACTTGTAATAGACGAAGAGATGGAGAGGTGCAAGACGTAATATTTGCTTTTTTGTCCTCGCTCTCAGCGACCTTCAAAGAGAAGCTGCGTGCGAAGAGGGACGATCTGAAGGCCCTGGACGACATGTACATCGAAATATCCCCCAAGGATTCCTGCTCAGCTGCGAGTGATGGCCTCTGCGGCATCACTGGCTCATTCCGTAAATTAGAAGTCGATTAGATAATTTTTTTATTTTACTCTATTGTTATGTTTGATGATATTTTATAAGAGATGATGACAATGTTTTCCCTTCTGGTGAGTCAAAGGTCCCTCTGCGTTCTTCCTTACACAGCGAAGAAAACTTTGGAGAAATTACCAGTGAACAAACGTAAAAACTGTGGTCTGGAAGGTAATTGTGGAGGATGGTGTCTGTTTCGTAAAAATTGGAGAGGTTTTTTGCCGGAATTTTAGTGGAGAAAGCCGTGAGAATGGAGCTCTTTCTTAAATTCTTAAGGTATCCGTAGAAAACAGATTTTTACTGCAAAGCTGATCCCGATCGTTGATATGCAGGAAAACTTGAGGGAAATATCCTATGAATTTTGAAGGTCGAGGGGTATTCGGAGGACAATTTTTTCAATTCTGATTTTGGCCGATCAGGGTGCAGGGTTCGGGGTTACGGGACAAATTTCACCAAAATGTGAGAAATATCTGTCAAATTTGCAGAAAAGAAATTATCAGTCTGACACATTTATCATCGCATAAACAGACCAAATCCGTCCGGGAGGGATCACGATGAAACCACACTTCTAGGTTGACATATAAATAGTTAGTTAGAGATATGAAAAGGTACAAAGCCGATGTCGGTGGTGCAAGTTACCCAAGATTAGGATGACCATGTTGTGCTTTCTGGAAGACAATATCGTTCATTATTCTTCAATAAGTGATAGATATACTCTAATTATAGTCTATTTTACGAGATGTTATATATCACTTCGTTGGGGGTAAAGCAAGTAATAGTAAGGAGACAAGGCAATCGAGGCAAGTTTCACTATTTTTAGAGGGCGAGAATGAAAGTTCATGTTTTATTATATGAAATAATTGTAAATACATAAAAATTTTATGATACCTCTAATACTAGAATTCTTTCATTACTGCAAGTAGATAAACAACTTTTTCCATGTGGAAAACGTTGTCGAATCATAGGTGGAACTAAAGAAACATTAATAAAGTGCAGGACCTCTAAAAATAAATTTACGACGAGTTTAGTGAGTATTGAGAAACTATTTGCAGTGAAGCATGAATACGTGATAAAGTGAAAGGGAAATGGTTCCAAAGTGTGAATGTCGTTAACGAAAACATTATTTCGTCAATAAAAGCATCTCTATTTCGTATTTTAACCACAGGACTATAGTTCATTTTTGAATAATTTTATAATTTATTCGCAAGAAGTGGAATTTCTAGATTTTTTACAGATTCTTGTAATGTTTTCTCATTTTCTTATAAAATTAAAATTCTGAATAAACGACGAAAATATTTGGTTCTTCAAATGTTAAATTTGTTAATTAAGTATACATCATTTTGTAAAAACTGACTTTTTTGAGATTTTTCTTTCAAAAATTCATGTTCAAAATTGTTCACACTTGCGGAAATTTCATGTTTTTGCATAAAAAAAATTTCTCCTGAAATTCTGAACATGAACACATTTGTCACACTTTCGAAAAAAATGATTTTCTTATTACCAAATTGAATGTTCCTAAATTATCCATAAATTCTTCTCAAAAATATATTTTCCCAGATGAATCAAACCCAGAGTAAATTCTGGGTTTGATCTATCAGGGTTTGAATAATTTCTCACAGTTAAAAAAAATAAACAAATTTAGAAATGATTTCAAAGTACGAACAACTACAATGAAAAATTATTTCGTCAAAGTGGTTATCACTATTTTATATTCAACTACATGATGATAATTCTTTGTACACGAACCGCTCTGTCAACTGCACATAACAGAGGTTCCTTCCTTTTCGCATCTAGAAATGTATATTTTTTAATCCCTACAGAATCAACGAAGATAACTACTGTATTAATATACTCAGACTGCTAAATTAATTAAAAATCTGTTGGTAAACATCACCGTACTTTATATCTTCTAGAGCACAGTTTGTCAATCCTTTACAACGACTATCATAAATACCTAGAATAACGATATCAATATCACCTAAACAATTAATAAAAGGCCTAAGCCTTAAGACATCGTCAGTGAACACACGTGGGTCGATTCACAGCGAAGAATACATTGAGCTCCGTCAATGACGCAAGAATAAGAAAGACTCCGTAAGTAACGAGACAAGTGATCCCAACCTTGCGATCTAATCTGAATTTGTTGATGAAGAACGCGAGGTAGAGAACCATCAGAGTCGAAAATAGTGAAACAGAACTATAAACTAGACCCTCGGAATTGATCTGCACGTAACTAGTCCCCGGTATTTTTGGGTAAAATGCTGCTTTTATGAACCATGGCAAGCCGAGACACAGCAGCACGTCGAAGACATTCGATCCGATTGAATTACTGATGCCCATTGTACCGTGACCTGAAAGTTGTATTTTAAATGAGTGTTGGGTTTAGGGGATTTCCTGAATTATGCAACTGTTATCGATTGTCGATAGTCTCGTCGTCGGAGATATCCTAGGAGTCTCACCTTGATTAGTAACGATAACGCTGGAAACTGCCTCGGGTACGCTCATTCCGGCAGCTAGGAATGTCAAACCCATGACAGAGTCAGGAATTTTGAATGTATCGCCTGCAGAAAAGGGCGAATTATGGTGATTAAATTTTGATTTGAAAATGTAAAGGATTTGGTTGACGCGTATGAAACAATCCAAACATCGGCAGAATGATGAATTTTAAATAAAGTTAAATTTTGAGGCAGTCAATCATTAAGAGTACTCATCAATTTTTAATTATAGAGTTAATCATCAACTAGTGAACGGGCGCTTCTATATCACGGGCTTTTTTTAATGCGTATGAAATAATCCAGATATAGATAAAATCATAAATTTTAGATAAAGTTAAATTTTGAAGAAATCAATTATTAATAGTACTCATCAATTTTAAATAATTAAATGAATCATCAACTAGCGAACGGGCGCTTCTATGTAACGGGCTTTTTTTGATGCGTATGAATCAATCCAGACATCGGCAGAATCATGAATTTTATATAAAGTTAAATTTTGAAGAAGTCAATTATTAATAGTACTCATCAATTTTCAATGATTAAATTAATCATCACCTACTGAACGAGCGCTTCTATGTAACGGGCTTTTTTTAATGTGTATGAATCAATGAAGACATCGACAGAATTATAAATTTTAGATAAAGTTAAATTTTGAAGAAGTCAATTATTAATAGTACTCATCAATTTTAAATTTTTAAATTAACTATCAACTAGCAAACGGGCTCTTCGTGCCAGTCGCTAGATTAATTTATGCTATTCTATTTTATTTTATTCTCTTTCCATTCCCGGCTTCAATTTTATCCATTCTTATTCTTATTATATATATTTTTATCCTTAATTCACAAGTTACAACATTGAATGAAGAGGAATTATGTTAAAAATCAATCAAAAGTGTTTTTTTTTGCGATCAAAACAAACACGCTAAACAAAAGTCATTTGAGATCGCATTCGGGTAATAGAAAAATCTCTCCATGTATTTCTGAAAATTTGTTTAAATCTATTTTCCCCTCTTATGGTAAAAGGACATCGATACGCCTCATTCCTATGTTCGGATTCCAATTATTATTATGAAAAGGAAATGACAAAAAAATCAGAAAGGGATGATCGTGCTAGAAAAAATTTGTTTTTCTTCTTTTATGTCGGCGAGAACTGCGAATCACTTTTTTTCTTCACATATCAGAGGGATATGAATATTTCAGTGAGAAGAAATTCAAAAAATGCGAAAAAGTGGGCGGAAAGAACTAAACAAATTTAATTTTCGTCTCCGGAAAATTTTCAAATCGATTTTTTTTCGAATAAAGAAAGAATACCCATAAAAAACTAGTAAATGCATATGTTCTATTGTTTTTTTTTTTCATACGTGACGTTATTCGTGTTACATAATTACCAATAATCGTAATATCCCAAGCGACAATATACGACATGCTGGCAATCCAGACGATGCACATAAAGAAGGTGACTGGATACCAAGATTTCAGCGATTTCCTTCTGCTATCTGGTATTGTACACAGAAGCACCAGATTAATCGGCCAAGTTAGCAGCCACCAGAATTTTTCGCATTTCGACTCTGGCCATGACGTCATATTTACTATTTCCAGCGACTCATCCTCATCAAATTCACAACTATCCGTGATTTTAGGATCGGAAATATCTGGAAAAATTGCATTCACGGAAATGTTAGCGGCCGATTTGTTGGGTTTTCGATAAGAATGAGAGATAACGCGAGTTACGTTTAGGTAGCAGGGGCCGATCATCGAGGTTCTTGTACTCGTTGCGTTTCGAGACCATCGAGCCCATGCACCGACTAATACCTCTGTTGAAGTACATCGCTGGAAGAATCATTATAAATTAATGTGACGGATATCATCGACTTGTAGACTTCGAGGATTTTAAAATACAATATGAAACTCTGAAATCAGTGATGCTGTCCCAGAACTTTTTTACCTACCCATAATATACAAAATATAGACAATAACGAGAATTAATGCTTCGTACCACTCGATACGACCGTCGCGGAGAGTTACTATCAGTAATAAGACGGTTATTGCGTAGGACAGTGAGTCACGAGTTATTGGCCACCAATCAAGATCTAGAATCTGAAAAAAAGAAATAACAATCGAGTTCATTGTATCGCGTATAACAGAATTCGACAATGTCTATACCAATTGTATAATACTAGAATGGACAAGCGCGCTGATCTAGACTGAGAGAAAAATTTCCCAATATCTAGCCCATATTTAATTGAGACAACAATGCTAGAAAAAAAATGAAATTTCATGGACAGTTGATTACTAATTTTCAGGACAGTGAGACTGAATACGATTTAAGGGAACAAAATAGTGAAATTTCAGGTTTCACTGAAAATTCAGTAAAATTCCAGATTTTTAAGCGGCACGAAGACGAGAATTCCTTAATTTATTTAAATTTCCAATTTAATATAAATATTCAGTAGTAATACCGCAAGAGCTTCAAAATTATTAGGCATTTCCCGATGCCTTCGTTGCAAACAAATGAGGGTGTCACATTTTGCAGGTTAAAAAATCCCGAGCGCTTGGGCGAGCGATTTTTCGGCAAAACTTGGCACGATGGTTTGTTTGCAGGGAAGCGTGAGGGAAATACCCGATTAATTTTGAATCTCGAGGGGTATTTGTCGGATTATTTTTCCCAGTCGGATTTTGGCCAAGCAAAGTGCAGTGGACAACATCAGGAGGTGAATTGGAGAAGATTTGAAAAAATTATGTTAATAGAATAACCCGATTTCCATAGACTGTCAAATATAAGATGCTATCTGAAATGAGCCGAAAAAATAAGGAGCTACTGCGAAATATTCAAAAGCTAGAAGGAAATATCCGAAATAAAACTGTCGGGTAGCGTAAATGCTGCGCTCTGATTGGTCGAAATCCCATTGGGGAAAAATAATCAATACCAAATTACATAGAATTTCCGATAAAATTTGATATTTCATAGGAAAAAGCCAACAGATGGTGATTTTTCTACATAGCATGTTGTGATTTGTTTCGGAAAAATTCTCCGATATGTATTTATCAAATTTGTTCCTGTGGATTTTTGAATAAAAACCATAGAAATAGAGTAGAAATAATTTGCAAAGTTATATCCACAGAATTTCTTTAGCCCCTCACGTACGGGGCCCTTCTGTTACCAAGTGCAACGCGGACTCAATCTTGGTGAGATTCGATGACGTCTGATGGATGAAAAATGGTAAAACTATATCAAATTGAAGCTACACTATACAGCTTTCGAATGGCGTCGAAATTCGAATTGGTCTGATTGCATTATGTGCAATAGTTTCGAAAATATTTTATTTCGAAAACAGTCATGTGGTTTCGCACGTGTCCATACGACGTACAAACGCCGTTTCTAAGGTGTTAGCGAAAATCTCAAGAAGATAAGTCATATAAAAATAAAAAAGGAAAAAAATAAGAAATAAAAAATGAAATAAAATGCAAAAATAAAAATCTATCGACTTTTTTCGATCCATTTCGTCCTTTCAAAACGATTCTACACCATCTTTTTCTACTTAATTTTTCTATACGTGAGAAAACCTACTGTACTGTTGGAAATCCCCGAGAAGAACCATTCATTTCCATGTAATTTCAAACATAAATTTGAAATCAATAGAAGATATGCCCATTTAAAATGTAGAGATACAATTGCCATTGGACAGCTAGGGAAATTTTCCATTCCATAAGCTGCATTCCCACAATATCCAAAGAACAAATTTTTCTTGAATATTCGAGAAAAAGTAGCTTTTACGGGATTTCAAATTTTATCCCAAATTTTTTAAAATAATATTTAATGTTTGCGGGGGAGATATCAACCTCTTTTGCAAAGAGTCCACAGCATGCAGGCACAGCCAGGATATTGAATACTGCTGATCCAACAATAGTGCCAATGCCTAAGTCCCCTTCTGTTATGAATGTCCCAACGACATTGATAAATAACTCGGGGCTGGATGTTGCTGCTGCCATGAACGTAGCGCCCGCCACGTCCCTTGGCATTCCAAATTCTGTAATTAATTATCATTAATATCAGGTCTGTTAGGACGCTGGGCGTTATCACAAACATAACTGCGGGGGGCATGATTTCGTAAAATCATTGGTTCAAGGTAGAGGGAACAATATTATTCGACATGATTTCTTGAAATCATTGGTTGAAAGTAGAGGGAACAATATTAGATACACGGAGAGAAATAGTCAATAAAAATTACGTATCTTTTCCGTAATTCCGGAGCGAAATGTGGTTGTAGGAAATTTTACGGAACTGTCACGTAATTTTTGCCCAAAATCACGGAATTTTTTCAGAGCGTTTTTTCTTCAAGAATTTTTATCTGAATCTCCTGTGAAAAATTACAATACCGTCACTTAAATTTTCTGAGTGCATTCCGTAATCTGTGAGCGAACTGTGAGTTCCATAATTTTTACTGAATATTTCTCTCCGTATGCAAAGAGAGAACAGATTTGGGGCTTTCAACAAACAGTTACTGAAACCCCCGCTCCGCGGGAGGGAAATTTGACTTTGCGCCTACGGCGAGGCGAAAAACGCGGTTCTAACCGCGGGAGGGAAAATACCCACGTGCTTACCAATTCCGCACTTGGGCATGACTCCTTTATCTTACCTCCCTGGGATAAAAATCTACACGGAGAGAAATTTTTTAGAAAAATTCTAGTCCTAGCACGGAAAAAGAGGCGCAAAGTGACGGGCAGGAAAAAATTCCAGTGCCAGCACTAGAAATTTTATTGGGGAAAACGTGAATTTTCCCCTGTATTTCTGTGAGGATTTTCCGGGACTGGATTGTAGCCAATCACCGCGCAGTATTCGAGGTCACGATACTCTTTTGTTATCAAATTTTTTCGGAAATTGCACACTAGCTCCTGGACATTGCATCTGATAATTGCATAGTAGCTCTTCATTTATTTCTAACCAATTGGATGTTTTGCTGGAAGAAGCCGCCGAATACTGCGCTCCGCTTGGCCAAAATTCAGTCCCGGTAAATTCTCCGCCGAATACCCCTCCACCTTCAAAATTAATCGCAATATTTCCCGCAAGGTTCCTTGCAAACAAACAGAAGTGTCAAGTTTTGCAGAAAAATCCCTCGTTCTGTGCACTCGGGATTTTTAGCCTGCAAAACTTGACACTTTCCGATAATATTCCGAAATATTCCGATAATTTTGAAGGTCTCGGGGTTTTACCAGAAATACTAAGAAATTTTACCTTAACAGAAGTAAGTACAATTTTTCACAGCCGATGGATTGTGATTTTTTCCAGTACTCGTACTAGAATTTTTCTAGAAAATTTCTCTTCGTGTATTATTGAAGGATAATGCATGTTAGAACCGTGTATGAAAATTCATGCATTTTGAAAGATAAAAAATATGAACGAGTCATAAAGAAGATTAAAAACTGTTACATTGTGACATCACATCGAAAGAGTCATACATGAATCAGTTTTACATCATAATGCATATTTTACAATTGACTGCTCACTACTTGGAGACTTTTAATCATCAAATTTTGCAAAAAATGTTGAAAATTATTTTCATTTGTTTTATTTTTGATTTTCATTGATTGTTTATGTTTATTGTTTATTATTGTTCGAAAAAATATACTTTTCCAATAATTGAACGAATTTTCTGCAAGAAGAGAATCTTCTAATTTTTTCCAGATTTTCAAAATAGTTTGTAACGGTCGAAATTGGAGATGAGATTTCGGAGATTTAGAGTTTATATCTAAATGATGAGTCAAATAAGGTTAAACGATAAATGGATTTTAACGAAAAGCTATTGACCATATTATTTGGATTTCCTTAAGGATTTCTTACAGCTGATAGATCCGGGAATTTTCAACCATCAATTTTTTCTATTAATAATGTATCTTGGGAAAACTGCTTTTTTACATTTCTTTTCCAAAAATTCATGTTTAAAATCGTTCAATCTCTTAGAAATTCCACCTTTTTGCATGAAATGGATTTATAAATGAAAAAATCCTGAATATGAACAAATTTATAATGATTTCGAACAGTATTTGTTGAACCGAAAATTTATTGCTTACAAATTAATTATGAAATCTATCCAAAAAGTCTTCATTGTTTTTTAAATTTTTACCATGTGCTCTGATTTTTTAAAAACACGGATTAGTCCTACACCTTTCGAGGTTTAAAAAATGAAATCAACTGGGCTTTAAACTGACTCTCTAATATTCAACTAGAAACAGCGAAAATGATATCAACGATAAAAAAAAGAAAAAAAGTTTCCGCAAAACCCGAAATACAATACTGACTGTCGCAGATGCGTTGTATCGAGGGTACGAAGAAGTCATCGCAGACGATAGCAACAAGAAGGAACAAGTACAACGCCAAGATGATATGAATGAGTATGTAACCAGAGCGTCTCTCATCAGCAGTAAATCCGTCAGACGGGAATTCTTGTATCGAAGGCTGGGTACAATTGTGACTCCCATTCAGCTCAGGTTCTCCAATCTGCATCAATTTTCTCACTCCTGGAAAAGAAAATCCCCAAGATGAAGGAAAAAGAACCTAACGAGATGAATGAAATACCATCGCAAATTACGTCTCCCGTTTCGAGAGATTGGAGATGTAATTCGATTGCCTTCACGTGACACTCGGGCAAAAGAGGGAGATATATATGATGAATATGATGGGTATCGATTCAAGTATTTCAGACGTCGTGACGCGCGCGATATCCGTCTTTTTCCATTGAGTTGCGATATCATTTATCAGGAAGAAATCTTGCACCATCATGAGTATATTAATGAATGGGCGGTTTGATTTGTCTGTATATTTTTTATTATCCACTTTTATTTAATTTATTCCTGTACGTTGGCTTGCATGTGTCATCTTTGGTTTCATACAAGGGTGAATAGGGTAAGAGGGACAATTTTTACATTTATTTTTCATCGTTCATAATTTGTTAATTGAATTCGAAGTAGGCTTGTTATAAAGAGTACTTTTCATGAGAAAAAAATTATCCCATTTCAGCAACAATTCAACATGTCACTAACTTTGAAAGAAAATGGCGAGTTCACTGTACCCCATTTGCCTCTGATTAGAATTGATTCACGAATTTCAAACTTCATCTACAACTTCAGAGACAATACATACACGGAGAGAAATTTTTTCGAAAAATTCTAGTGCTAGCGCGACAAGAGGTGCAAAGTGACGGCCAGGAAAAAATTCCAATGCCGGCACTAGAAATTTTATTGGGGAAAACGTGAATTTTTCCCCGTATTTCTGTGAAAAATTCACAGAAATCCCCAGAAAATTTACCAGAAATACCAAGAAATTTTACCCTAACAGCACTAGAATTCTTCACAGCCGGTGAATTGTAATTTTTTCCAGTACTCGTACTAGAATTTTTCTAGAAAATTTCTCTCCGTATAATGCAGCGAGAATGACGCGTTTGAATAAAAAATTAGTATATTTCGATACGAGTGTGTAAAATTGTTTTTCCCACGGGTATCAAATCCTATTTTTCATCACAATATGTGAAAAGTGGAATTTAAAATTTCACTTTACACACAAGTGATCCAAAAGATCTTTATTTTAAGGTTTTCCATTAATTTCTACGAAATAGTATATTTTGATACGATTGCGGGAAAGTGTTTTTGGGCTCGTGGGAAGTTTATAACACGAGCCGAAGGCGAGTGATATAATCCCACGGGTCTAAAAACCCTTTTCCCGCGAGTATCGAACCCTATTTTTCATCACAATGTGTGGGAAGTGGGGTTTTGCGTACGCGGAGCGTGCGTAAAATGTCACTTTATACACAGCGTGATGAAAATGTTTTATTTACGCGAACTAAATAAGTCATTCATTTCAAATAAATCCTCTATAGGAATAGAATAAACGATTTATTTAACCCAAATGAGAGATTGTTGCATCCTAATTATTTCATCCTCCTCGCTGTTTAAACAATGCAAGTGCATCCTTAGAAAAAGATGATTTCTGCACTGTTAGAGAATTAATCTTGAAATTTCAGGTAAGAAATTCTGAAATTTCCGACAACCAATAATTTACTTAAAATGATTTAATTTCCGAATGATTGTACATAATTTCAATTCGTTAGTTCATATTACCGTGAAAACTATTAAAACTTGAGAATTCAGGCAGCTATTGAAAATTTAAGTGGTATTCAAGCGGTCACTGAAATATTAATCGTTTTATTGAATTTTCAAGATGAATATGAAATTTTATTGATGTTTTGATCTCAAATTAAATTCCGATTCACAATATTGAAAATTCCTACGCAATTGTTATTTGAATTTCAACGAATTTCTAACAGTGCATGTTTTTGTATTAAATAGACTCACTTATTCGATTGGAAGCGTGATCAGTCTCCGGCTCGTTGGTGAATAAACCCGCTAAACTAATGCATAAAAAGTACATTGTAGGAATGGCAATAACCAGGAGAATTCTGTATCCAATCATGTGTCTGTGTCTTCGTGCCATATTTAATCGGAATTCAGTCTTCAGAGGTCTCCGAATATTATTTGTAAAAATCTCTTGAATGTTTTTTTTTTCTTCTTGAAATGAGAAAAGTGAACTAGACGATGTCACACCACGCACTGATACAAGAAGAAATGCCCGCTGACCAGTAATACTTTTAAATATTGCCTCATTATCTCTAGAGATAAGATATCTGATTCTTCACACCTGATGTCGTCAGATGAAAAGGAAATTTTCCTTGTTGTGTCCAACATCATCATGCACATGTTGAAGAGGGTCTGCGGCAATCAGTGGCGCCAATCCGTATCTTATTTGTGAATCCCCAAGCTTTTTCTCAAAATTCAGGGGATAGTGGGCTAAAAATTTTTGGTTTGATTTTGTGTTCCAAGTTGGGAGAATTGTTAGCAAGTACTATTTGTTCTGAAATGTGACATTGAGTATTTGATTTTTGGAAGTCTCAAAATTAAAAAATCAGATATTCCATTCAATAATGTAATGAGTTGATGACAAATCTATGAAAATGGTAAATTTCAGTTGTTAGTCAGTGAAGATTACTAGGGAGAATTATTAAAATCACTAAATTTAACAAAATTCGCCAAATTTTTTCTTCAAATTCAGGGGATAGTCGACGACTAGAAATTTTCGTATATAATACCACAAGAGCTTCAAAATTGTCAGGTATTTCCTGATAGATTCGTTGCAAACAAACGAAGGAGTCAAATTTTTCAGGTTAAAAAATTACGAGTGCGAAGCACGAGTAATTTTCCTGAAAACTTGACGCGTTTGTTTGTATGGAGGGAAACTTGAAGGAAATACCTGATTCATTTTCAAGCTCGAGCGCTATTCGGAAGAGAATTTTTCCATCCAAATTTCGGCCAAGAGAATTGCATTACGAGACAAAATCCATCTGTCAGTTCCAACGAGGGGCTCACTCGACCAGGAAATCTTTAGTTTTTCATATATATATCAACATGAAAAATTACCAGTGGCTAATGATTTTGAGGAGAATGATAGTGAATTCGACTTGAGGAAAAAAAATCATAAAATTTCAAATTGCACTGAAAATTAAGCGCAGCTAAATTCCACATTTTTTAACATTAGAAAGGCGAGAATTCCTCAACTCACTTAAATTGTAAATCAAAACATCAATGTTCAGTACCAAATAGCGCCAAAGTTTCAATGCATTTCCATGGAATAATTGAACAGTGGAATTCACAGTTTCCATTGATTTTTTCAATGACGCAATTCCTGGGAATTTCAGTGAAAAAGTAGTGCACCGGCAATTTTAGAGAACAATTTTTAATAGCCACACTAGTCATTAATGTTTCGGTGCACCGATAGAATGATTCATTTATTGTCAATGAGGTTCGTTAATAATAACTGGTAGACCATTCAAAAAAATAAAATAAAGTAAATGGCTGTTAATGAATGGTAGAGTTGAATATGACCAACTGATTGTTTTTTAATAGTTAATGAATTGCCCACTTGAAAGATAAAAAAAGATGGTAAATGTTAAGAACGAGGGTCCCACCACCGATCTTTCTGAAAACTTAACCATCGGATCGGTGGTGGGGCCCTCGTTCTTAACATTTACCAAAAAAACAATTTAAAAAAGTCCAGTCAAACAAGGCTTCTCAAATGTGCATTTGTTAATAGTTAACAACTGCACATTTTGCGAGACCAAATCGACCCCCAGCCTTCAATCAAATTCATATTTTAATCATAATTAATCCCCTCTACTAGTGTAGGTGTCATGATTTTCCAACTTATTGTGAAAATTGAACATTACATTCAATTAAATTTTTCATGCGATCGTCGTTTCAATTTTCACGATTTTGAATCATTTTCATTTTCACATTGCGTCGTAAATTGAAATTTCATTAAATATTCCACAAATTAACTGTATTACCAGTAACAGTGTAAATGGGAATTCCATAAAAATTACGTCGTTAAAAATGTCAAGATTATTGACGTGAAGTTTCGAGAGTAATCTCCTCAGTATCTTCATGAAATTTAAATTTTTCAACAGTGTATCGAATGCAACACGAATTGGAATCAAGTGCAGTAGGTGTACCTGAAATCCTCGGAAAATGGAGCAGTGCCAACGCACTTTCCGAGCGCAATGCACCAGTATTTCGGTACGTGTGACCTTGAGTAATAAAGAATGAAGGGGTTGAAGTCTTCTTGAATGAAATAAACAATTCAGGGGGTTCTGTTATTTTCTGATTAGCGGGGATAAAGGGAGGATTTGGTGAATCGCAAGGAGAAGATGTAATGTATGTTAAGGCGAGGATATAATTGAGCCGGTCAACGCCCCACCATCAATTACGTTGGGTTGCTATCACGGGTTTAACACCCGATCACCCAGACTGTTATTTCGTCCGACGAGAGCTTTTTCATTTTCATTATTCTCAGTGTCGACGCCACGTAAACTCGTGTTCTCAGCATCAACTCTGCATTACATCAATTACTCGATGTTTCATGTAACATAGAACGAAGCGGTTTATCTCGCATTGTTATAGTTTTCAGTGTTATTTGTTTCTTTCTTATAAATAACGATTGGATTATTGTGAAAGAGAGACTTTCATCGATTATAATCAATAATCTCGGCATTTCACCCTGGAAATGGGATTTTACCTCTCCAGACCGGTGGAAAATTTCGAAGGTATGTGGTATTAGGTGATTCAGTTCTCTATGTGCTGTTCTCTCCACTTATTTGTCATTGGTTCTACACATCTGATTTGTTATCTCCGGGGAGTATCTTAATCTCAGTTAATGTTTGGCGATTAAACTGCGATTGTAAACAGTGGATTTGTGAGTCAGGGGTGAAGGCGTAATCGAACGGATTATCAAATTAATTGTCAACATTAATTGATGATTTGTGGAGCGGGTGATCGTTAGGCTCTGTCAGAGAAAATTTGTAATGTCAGGGGGATTTGGAGTCTAATGGAAATTTTTAGGTGAGTGATATTCTATCCTGTTTTGGGGGAACGAGATTATGAAATTCGGAGTTTTGATGACAATTCAAGTGCATTTGGTGAGCTTCAAGTAGAGATATGACGGACATTTCACAACTTACCCCAATTTACTCTTTCTCATTGAATGGTTCAATTCAAATTGACAGTGTTTACTGATCTTCTCGTCTAATGGCGATTTTTTGACGATAAGATTTTCTGAAATTTCAATGGAAATTCCATTTTTTTTAATTTCTGAAGCGTAAACCGAAAATTTCCACCGAAAATTTTCAATAGTGAGGGATCCTCAATAATATATTCGTTAGTACAAAGAATGAAAAATATTCACTGCAATTTTTTAACGATGAAGAAATATTCCTCGGGGTATTATTGAAATTTCCTCGGTTTTATTCATTTTCACTGGATGATTCAACTGAAATTCACAGTGGTCACTGGTGCTCTCATCAAATCGTGATTTTCTGACGATCAAATTTTCTAAAATTTTAGTAAAAATGTCATTTGTTGACAATTTTAATAGTCAGTTTTCAATAATTTATTCCT
The DNA here is from genome assembly GCF_001412515.2 of Diachasma alloeum. Lineage (NCBI taxonomy): Eukaryota > Metazoa > Arthropoda > Insecta > Hymenoptera > Braconidae > Diachasma > Diachasma alloeum. The sequence goes on from NW_021680475.1 coordinate 224,318, forward strand.
GGGTCCGAACAATGTAATTCAAAGAGTCATACAGTAATATGATATGGAAAATGTTCATCGCAATTTTTTAACGATGAAGAAAAATTTCTCGAATGATTATTGAAATTCCTTCATTTCGGCTCATTTCCACTGAATAATTTAATTGAAATTCCCCGTGTTTACTGATCTTCTCATCTAATTGTGATTTTCTAATTGCGATTTTTTGATGATGACATTTTCTGAAATTTCAATGGACATGTCACTTATTAACAATTTTTCTGATGTGTACTGGAAATGTCAACCACAAGTTTCTCAAGACCATGATTCACACACAATACAATTATAAAAAATCACACGAATGTGGTAAGAAAAATGTTGACTAGAATTTTTCAATAACGAAGTAGAACTGCTCGCGCATCAATTAAATGAAATTCACAATTTTCACTGATTTTTCCATTAAATTGTGATCTCTAATTGTCGAAATTTCCCGAAATCTCAGACGAAAATTCCACTTTTAAAAAATCTCCTCAATATGTACCCGAAATATATCAACAATTCGTGATTCTCAAACCGTCCATCGTCCCCCCGACCCGCATAATTCAAAAAACCCTATGAATCCGAGACGAAAAATGTCGCCAGAAATTTTTCAACGACGAAGAGGAATTCCTCGGACCACAATCGAGATTTCCTCACTTCTATCTATTTTCACTCAATAATATAACTAAAATCCACAATTATCACTGATTTTCTCATAAAATTGTGATTTCTAATTGTCGAAATTTCCCGAAATCCCTGCGAAAATTGCACTTTTAAAAAATCTCCTCAACATGTACCCGAAATATATCAACAATTCGTGATTCCCAAACCGTCCATCGTCCCCCCGACCGCATAATTTAAAAAACCCTATGAATCCGTTACGAAAAATGTCGCCAGCAATTTTTCAACGACGAAGAAGAATTGCTCGGACCACAATCGAGATTTCCTCACTTCTATCTATTTTCACTCAATAATATAACTATAATCCACAACTATCACTGATTTTCTCATAAAACTGTGATTTCTAATTGTCGAAATTTCCCGAAATCCCTGCGAAAATCCCGCTTTTAAAAAATCTCCTCGATATGTACCCGAAATATTTCAACAGTTCGTAATTCCCAAACCGTCCATCGTCCCCCCGACCGCATAATTTAAAAAACCCTATGAATCCGTTACGAAAAATGTCGCCAGCAATTTTTCAACGACGAAGAAGAATTCCTCGGACCACAATCGAGATTTCCTCACTTCTATCTATTTTCACTCAATAATATAACTAAAATCCACAATTATCACTGATTTTCTCATAAAACTGTGATTTCTAATTGTCGAAATTTCCCGAAATCCCTGCGAAAATCCCGCTTTTAAAAAATCTCCTCGATATGTACCCGAAATATTTCAACAGTTCGTAATTCCCGAACCGTCCATCGTCCCCCCGACCCGCATAATTCAACAAACCCTTTCAATCCGTTACGAAAAATGTCGCCAGCAATTTTTCAACGACGAAGACGAATTCCTCGGGGCCCATGTAGTGGTAACTGTGATTACGAGCCTACGAGTGTTGGTTTATGCGACTAGAAATTGGAGGGTAAATTGTCAAAGTGGAATAGTCAAAGTTAACTGGGTTCTGCTGATGTGTGCGCTAGATGAAAACTTGACTACTGGTCTATCCTCTGCATTCGTTGCACTCGCAGTGATCGTTGCACACTCGTCGCAACGTCGGACGTATCGTTCGGTATCATAACAACACAATTCCAACATTTCCATCGATTGAATCTTCGAATTGCGAGAAAAAACGAGTTTTCGAATTTTTAAAATTGAAAAAGAGGACAAGTCAGAGTCAACACCAGAGAAAGTAGAATCCACTGGGTCTGCGGGAAGCGTCCAAGCGTCTAGGGGTTTGATCGATCGAGAATAAACTGGGGAGTTAAACGCGAGCGGTGTTAAAGCCTTTTTCTGCCTCTCGTTATTTCCACGAGGAATATTAAATTTTTATTCTTGTTTATCGATTTTTAAAAATATTTTCGACGGAGCGATCGAAACGGTCGACGGCTGTACCACTCACGAAGGGAGGGGCATGCGATTCAACAAACGATGTGGTACTTCGGAGTAGTTGTTAATGTAGTATGTGTGTGACAACGGGATTGACAACATGGATACAGGTTTGTTCATTAAGTATAATCTTCATTTTTGGGGGCATTTTGATTAATTCGAGGGGTCAGGTGGGTCGTCTGGGGATGGTGGATGTATGAAGGGTCATTTCCGATGACAGTAGCATCAAATGACGGATTAAAATCGCTCGATTTAGGGCTGCAGATGCATCTCCCCGAGCACCTGTATTTTTTCAGATTTTTCGAATGCAATAATTCTTGCATTTTCTTTCTATTTACCGCGGATTCAACCCGTAAAGTCTTGAAATTTAATTTCCAATCAATATTCAAGACCTCTACAATTTAATTAGCAAGGAAAATGGGGGGACTCTTGCGGAAAGTCACAGTGAGGGGGGAAAAATAAAGTGGGGTCTCCAAAATGGGGCAAAAAAATTGGCAAGTTTCATAATCGCCTTAACGCTCATTGAGTGTCTCATGTACAATGTTGAAATCCCTTTCGTGACCAAAGGCGGTTCGGTTCAAACGAGGTGAAACTTAGTATCAATTAATTGAGTCAAAAAGCGGTTTGTGTCAAAGGAAACTAGAGTTCGTAATTCACACAACAAATTGGAGATGATTGGGTATTACAATAATGCGGATAATTACGATCGTGAGATGATAATTTACGAATTCCTGAAATTACTGGTATTATCGGGGATAAGAATGCAGTGAAAATCACACGACGGGGAATGAAGAGTCGATTTTTGAGAATTTGGAACGAGGAAATGATCATTTCTACTTTCTTTTGGAGCTTTCTTCAGGCGTACAACATATCCTCCGGGGATTTTTTCGAGCCCAACGCAAGTTGTTGAGTCGTGTTATACCCAGTTTATACGACGTACATTAGGCATGAATGGCATCTACTCTGCCGAGTTGAATGAGAGCAATTTAACTTCTTTAGGTTGCTTAATCGGTAGGAAGTCACATCAAGTCCACATAGGTATAACTTTATACACTGGCCACCTTCACGTTCACTCGAGTATCTTGCCATGTATCTTGACAATGTTCGTATATTCTGAATATAAAAATGAGAGCGATAGATTGATTGAAGGTTTTTATTTATCTCACAGAATTTTAGTTTTTTCCGGGAGACTGCAGAATCACATTTTGATACTGTTGCATTCAATGTCTTTACGATTACATGAAGAAACATGTCTATTTCCTAAATTATTTCCTAAATCTAATTATTATAAGGCGTAGGGTCTCTTCAGGAGATTTTAATCAGAACTGTCGTAAAAAATGTAGTAATTCTAGGAAATTATAGCGTTTTTCTGGTATTTTTACCTACAATATCATATTTTGCACTAAAGTTTTGATGAAAGTTACTACATTGTTTTTTTTTAATTCCATGGAAGATGTTATAGTAAATCTCATGACTGACATTGAATCGAATTTAGGGAAAAAAGGGTTATGAAATTTCAAGTTTTAAGTAGAATTCACGGAAATTGATAAGTTTTCAGTGAAGCATGAATATTCAGAAACAAAATGACATAAATTTTCAATTTTTCCCTGCATTTTTCGGATTTTTCTGAATTTTCACAGAATAATTGAACTGAAAAATCAAGTATTTTATTGATTTCCAAATCATTTGAACAGCAAATCAATGGAATATTTGATTTTTCAATGACAAAATTTCCTGAAATTTCAGTGGAACTGGAACACGAGATTTCTCATATATTGAAGATCGATTAGATATTGTTAAAAACGAATAATTAGTGCAAAAAAAATTGTTTATTGTTCGTTTGCCCCGCAGACGCTTAAAATGTTGAAAACAGTCCAGGGGCTACAATTTCTGAGCTACAGAGGTTCTTTTTGAAAAAATGTGTACAATAACAATTGCGAATTACTTTTTTGAAATGCAACTCCTACAACGCTAATTTCATTTTTTTGCACTAATTATTCGTTTTTAGACATATATAATCGATCTTCAATGCATGAGAAATCTCACTTCAATCGCCCGCGACTTTTGAAATTCGTAGTCTCCAATAATATCAATAGTGTACTCTCTCATTCATTTCGTTGATGAAAAAGGAAACTATACTGTTTCATTTCATTTCATTTTTACTTCGTACAAGCCCAACAGCACACGGCCAATTACAGGATCAAATCAAATAAACATAAAGTATAATAATGAAATCAATAAAATGAACAGTTCAAAATAAGTCTCATGACGAAAAGGATTATTTATATTGCTTATATTATAAAATTAATAGACTACCTAATCTATCTAAATGTCTTAATAATATACGTAATGGAATTTTTTTTTTGTTTGTTTATTTTGTTTTCTTTCTTTCATTTAATTACACTATAGTTACTTTTGGTCGGTTTGCACTGCTATATTTATTACACTATGAAAAAAAAATAAAACTTCTTGGGTTTTCAACTGAAATTTCCAATTTCAGTAATTATTCTCCCATCTGCATGTCAACCAATAGAAATCAGTAATGAAGTGGTAAACGGAGATAAGAAGACTTATCTCCCAGTCAAGTTTTTGAGGAATATTTCCGAATCTAAGGGAGACAGCGAAATTTTTGTAACTACATTTATTGTAGCATTCAATCGGCTCCACAAAAAAGGTTATAATAAAAATTTTGCTATCTCCCTTAGATTCCGAGATATTAATTGAAGACTGGTCAATAGCCAAAATTGACTTATCTCCTTTTACCACTTCGCTACTGTAATGCAGTATTTGACGTTTTGCGGAGGAGTGGCGTTCGAATTATTTCAATGATTTTCGGTTATCTCCGTTCGTACGGGCCGAGACTTCACTTTAGAAAGATCGTTTCGCTATAAAAAAACAAGTAAATTTTTGGAACTGTCTCAGTCTCAAAAGACGTGGGATCGTCTTCTCCGGTCACGAATTGGGATAATTTATCTCGTCACAGTCTCCACTTTTCTTCGGATTTTTGTGTTTAGTCCGGTTTCAGTCTCGGTTTCAGTCTCGGTCTCGGTCTCAAACGCATAAAAAATAGGAAAAAGTAGAGACCGAGACGGGATAAATTCTCTTGGAGCCGTGACAAGGGGAGACGATAACATAAATGACAGTCTGGTATGAATATAGCCTTAACCTGCAAATACGTCGCATCATGCATTTCTATCGATCAAAATTCAGATGGGAGAATTATCCAATCGCATGTCCCTTGGGCACAATTTTCTACAATTTTGGAACATGCGGGCGATTACGGAAAATTCAATGGAATTACAATTTTTTGAACAGCAGGAAGACAAGATTACTTCGACTCACATGATTTTTTAATCAAAATATTATTCAGCATCAAATTACGCTGAATTTTCAATAAATTGAAAATTCAAGATTGATTGACCTGAATTTCCTGATTTTTATGAATTCGGATTAAATAATTGAACTGAAATTTACCATTTCCATTGATTCTCCTCAAATTGTGAATTTTCAAAGAAAAAATTCCTCAGAATTTTAGTGAAATCGCCAGGGGATAATAATTTCCAAATTATACCGGAAATTCTGGCCAAAAAATTTTAAACTCGAAACAGGAATAATTCTTTCAAATGAAACATCATAATAGTTTTTTATACTATCCATCGTAAAAAGCGCGGTAGTGAGGTACATTACCGTAGATTCACATCCAATTAATAATCAATATCTAATTAATAATTAACTATTCTCTTTCCCTTCCATAACGGCCATATCCCTCAAAATATAGAAAAACAACTGCCGAGATAATCGATAATTAAAATAACAAACGTGAGAAACAGAAAAGTCAGCTATTTTCAAACAGTAATATTTTTTTCCAGCAAAATAAAATAAGAGTTTTTTCAATGATAAAATGTAAATTTAGTGATTACAGCAGTGTCTCATTGAATTAGAGTCATATCGGAGAGGGTGCAAGACAGAATGATAGAACGAAACAAAATAGAACATTCAGACGAAAAATTCCCCGGAACGATCCGAAGTTCATCATTAATGTCGCCATCTTTTTAACGCTCTTAATGATTTTTCCACGTCCCTTTTATTTTCTTATTCTTCCTCTCGTGGTGTTCCGTATTTTCTGGGTCACCGCAGACACGGTGAAGAGATTATTAGTACACTCTGCGCCTCCAGGGTATGCGTCAACCAATGTAATAGTACTACAAATTGAATGAAAATTGTATTTGTGGGGGTGTTTACATCGAACCGAGTCATATGAATGAGTTGATTGCTTAATTAGCCTGCCCGAGGACAAAAGAAATATTCTGAAGGATTGGAAATAGCGAAAAACTCGTAATCAAGGAAGTGCTTTTTCCTTTCTCAACGTCAATCGCGTGCTCTCGGTTGTATTATTGAATAACGCGAACGTAGAAGCTTCATAAAATTGAAGTAATCGAGGCGGCCCTAACGACTTACTTCCTACTTGAAGCTTTTGGTTACTACCGGAAGGCATTCGAGGTTCACAAAAAAATTAAACAAAGAGTTTCGGGGAAAAATAGAGAAGAAATCTTGGCGTTTCAGCAAATTATCCTTTCAAGCTCCAGCTGGGAGGGGAGAAGTAAAAAGAAGATTGAAAAAGCTTGCTGGAGATTTTTTTATAGCCTTGAGGGAAACTTTTTGAGCACGGGGGGGGGGGGAATTCATGTCTAACAAAAAGTAACCACTCACAAAGGCGGTAATTTGCGGATTTAATTGTGTATTTTTTTTTATTTGAATTTAATGTAACGAAATGCGAATTGAAAAGTTTGTGAGTGCAGTCTCGGTGAGAACGGTTGAAAAATATATCTAGGGGTCAGGTGGTTTGCCTTTGAAGACTCAAGGGTGACTCGACTCGTATCAAGGTATGCTTCTTGATTATAAAGACGACAGAGAGGGAAGTAAATAGAACACGAGTAACGAGGAGGAGACGGAGGAATTTCCAGCAGCGAGGAGCTAGCTTTACAATATTACGTAAAACGGTGGACATTCCACGACTTCCGTTTGAGGGAGTGGAGCATCCGCGGTTCACTAGATTGAATAGGTCAACAATAATTGTTGTCCTTTGTATATTTATCTAAAAAGTTTTTTGAAAATCCGGGAGTTTCAGCAGTTGACCCCGTTTTAGAGTCTCAGACGACTGATTTCAGATATTTAATTTTTAATAAACGGATTTCTGAATTGAAAATATTGTAAGCGATTGAAATAGTTTTTCGTTTTGATTTACAAGTTTATGAACAGAAAAGTCTGATAAAATTTTGGAAAAAATAATTATAAATCTATTCCATCCTAATCATATTCTGCAACATATTAATATTTTTCGAATCAAACATTTCAAGATTTTTTTACATTTTAATGGGAAAAGAATGAGATTTTAATTGAGTTACAATGAAAATATTCTGTTTTTTCGTATTATTTGTTAACGAAACACAGACTGAGTTTCGACGAAGGAAAAGATTATTATCACGAAATTTATTCATATTTTCATGAATTCCCAACAGTAATCAATATTCTTCAAATCATCCAAATGATAGACCTACCTGAAGAATTTTAGAAATGTTCACTAACGGAGATGTCATTTGTCATTAAAAAACAAGAACCCATTCTCTCAAGTCTAGAACTTGCATGGAAAATACGTCATTTTTGAATAATCAGATTGACTTTTAAATACAAAATCATTCATTCTTCAAACAAAAATATTAATGTTTGATTGAAAATGTCTTATCTTTCACCAAATGAATGTGGCTTAATCTTAAATCAAAGCCATTCATTTTCAAATAAAAAATATTATTCTTGAATAGACATCTTCGGGATATTCTCAATTCAAAAAAGCAATGAATTTCCGATATAGAGTATAATCTTCTCGTACAATTTCACTTCGTCAATCCAAATAATTCAAAGTCCAGCAAATCATTGAGTGCATGACACTGCGTGGGCTAATTGTTTGGTTCCTCGACCTTAATCAATCACCGTGGAATGTCGCGAGATTAAGGCACTTGAACTACTACCAATTACCTGCCATTTAATACAAATCACTTGGCCTTGATTGGTCACCGCGTAATTGAAGATGTTTTGATTGCTAGAACAGGGGTCAAGGATAATCTCAAAAATTTGATTTAGTCTTTGAGTGTTAATGAGACACTCGTCGGGCCTTTGAATATTTTATTCCTCTAAAAATAATTATGTCATTCTCATCAATCCACTTTTTCTCACTTTTAATTTTATGCAGTGGGTAATTGCACACTGCCGGCAATCGAGGACTTTCCACATGACCTGTTTGACGAGGGGCAACGACAAGCCGGTGCTGTCGTCGTACATGTCCTCATATCTCTTTACCTGTTCATCGCTTTAGCGGTAGTATGCGACAAATTTTTCGTACCTGCTGTAGAAAGAATATGCCATGGTGAGTCTATTCAGATTTTTTAATTGCTTTAGAAATTAAATTGCACGAGTAATCACGATCATCACGAGTTTAAATATTTTAGTTTTTATTTCATTTTTATGATGAATGATGCATTCCGGCATGAACATTACTTTTATGTGTCAAAAGAAATAATGACAGATGAATGCATCAGAAAATACATTAAATATTGACAACCAATATTAATGACCAACGATTCGATTCACAATGACACAAAATACATTCTTCAATATATTTTTTGAATAATACTCTCCAATTGAAGTTTTTTTTATTGTTCCAGTGAGAGTTTGGGAAATCGTCATTTAATAATATTTTGTTCTCAATTGAAAAATAAATGTTCTAAATTCGAAAACAGATTATCCTCAAATTAAATATTTTGGTAAAATATTTTCATGCGTTAGAGTTAACCGTAGCAATTAATTTTAATGAGTAACAATTTGATTCATGATGGTAAAAAATATGTTCTCGAATTCAGAATGTCATGTTCAATTGAAAGTTTTTTTTTCATTTTTGAACTGAGAATTTTGGAAAGCTTCGTTCAAAAATAATTCGTTCTTTGATTGAAGAATAAATATTTTCCCTTTAAGAATGGGTTGTTTTTGAGTCTAGAATTTCCACGACATGGGTTAATGTGAAGAACATTTTATTCTCAAATCGGGAATATTGCACGAATTTAAGAGCTTTTTCTCACATTATTTTTCTCGCATTGGAATGAATTGTAACAGATCGATGCCCCATGAATTCATAAAATAATATTGACAATCAGTCTTCACGACTAACAATACAATTCAAGAATGTTGAGAACTATATTATTCAATTGAATATTATTTATCAATTTAATATTATATTCCATTCAAAATATTTTTTATTATTAAATTCCGATTTTTTTTCATTTTTTATAAAGAATATTTTCTTCTTAATTGATGAATAAATCAACGCAATTCATGAATAAACTATTCATGCTCCAAAAATACTACCATGAATCCAGCTTTAACTTTTCATCCCATTTTCATAATGAATTCCAGCATGAAAATAATTTTCATGCATCAGGAGTTGACGTAACAGATGGTTGCCACATAAATTCATCAAATAATATTTCTTAAAAAAAAAATTTCAGCGTTGTCAATGTCGAAGGACGTTGCAGGCGCCACGTTCATGGCAGCCGCGACATCCGCACCCGAGTTGTTCGTCAACGCAATTGGCACATTCATCACCGAAGGTGATATCGGTGTCGGTACAATAGTAGGATCGGCGGTCTTTAATATTCTCGCAGTGCCCGCCTGCTGTGGAATTGGCGCTGGAATGGTGAGTCGACGATTTTTACCCCCATTCAAGACATTTCTCACCCTTCCCTGAATTTCCACATTTTTCAATAGCACGAGAATATTCATCGGTGAATTCACACTACCCATAGATTTTTATCACGCTGAATTCAATGTTTTTTTTTAAATTCTCCTATCACGTCAGGTTTCGGAGAAATAAAATGTTAAAGTTGTCAAATCAATTGGATATTAAATTTTTAAAAAAATAGAAACTAAATAAATTTCAAATGGCATTGAGAGAAATCATTTCAATCGATGGGACCAACCTCCTTCAACACCGGGGCGTAAATTTCCTGAGGAGGTGCATTAAGGATATCCAACCACGTATGAAAAAATCCTGTGGAGAATTCGAACATTTCCCATAGGATTTTTCTGATAGAATTTTCTACAGGATTTCCTATAGGATTCCCTATAGAATTTCCTATCAGATTTATGACCCTAATCCTGACCCTTGTGACCGATTGGTTTCGAGTCTCAATTGTGTGTTACTTTCTATGGAAAACCCTATCGTGATTTCCATAGGAAATTCTATAAAAAATCCTATAGGAAATCCTATAGGAAATCCTATAGGAAATCCCACAAGAAAAATCCTATAGGAAATGTTCGAATTCTCCGTAGGATTTCCTACAGGAAATTCTATAGGAAATCGTATACGATTTTTTCATACGTGACTACTTTGTTCCAGTTGGCAACTTTTTGTCAGTCGAGATTTCTATTTTGTCGAAAACCTGGCCATCTCCATACATTTTCGAATTTTTTATTGTTTGATACATCTTTTCTGGAATTTCTTCAATGAATACTGTGGACACTATCTTATTTATTTTCACACTTGACTCTCGTTGGTCTAACCTCTAATGATCGTACGGCAACACTGCACATGTGTTTCATATAACCTCGCAAATTCGGTCCGAATAGTCACTTGAGCGGACCGTTGCCAGACGTCGGAAATGCGCTGATTCAAACCACTCAATATGGCCGTCGTGCCAATTGAGAAGCTTTTAATTTGATTATTTGCAATTGTCTGTCCGGAAACTTATGTTTTTTCAAGTCACAATAAAACTGGAGAGTATAACGAACAAAGTCATATACGATTATGTGTACGAGAAAATGCTGTAACATGAACTATTTGATTGAAGGTAGCAGTATACAGCTCTTATAGTCGCAATGTACTGAATTTCGATTTTTCAAAAAACGATTTCTCCAAAAAATGTTCGGAGACTAAAGTTGATATTATGCCTCAAAAATACTCTTGGTCTATTCTGTAAACTATGAAGACGATTTCCCCTAGAAAAAAGTCGTGGGTTATTAGAGCGAGACTTTTCGTACGTTGAAGATGAATTATATAGATCTGAAAACGAATAATTAGTGCCAAAAAAAAATTTTTTTATTGTTCGTTTGCCCGAAAACGCTTAAAATGCTAAAAACAGTCCAGGGCCTCCAATTTTTGAGCTACAACAGAATTTTTTTCTTCAAATTTTTTGGAAAAATGTGTGAAATAATAATTACGAGCCAGTTTTTTGGGATTCGACTCCTACACAGTTAATTTCGGTTGTTTTCATATAAAAAAATTCACTATTTGTGTAAAAAAAATACAAAAAAGCAAATTTAACCATGTAAGAGGCGATTAAAAAAAAATAGCTCGTAATTGTTATTCCACATATTATTCCGAAAATTTTGAAAAAAAAATCCGTCGTAGCTCTAAAATTGGAGGCCCTGGACTGTTTTTGGCATTTTAAGCGTTTTCGGGCAAACGAACAATAAAAAAATTTTTTTTTGCACTAATTATTCGTTTTCTGATCTACATAATCGATCTTCAATGTATGACAAGTCTCACTCCAATAACCCACCACTTTTAAAACTCATAGTAGTGTCCCCTTAAGTAATATAAAAATAAACTCTAAGGACGATTTTTAAATCATTTCTTGCGCTGATCAATTTCGAGTTTACTCAGAAGTCCTTTACTTTAGAATATCACGACATCAGTATCTCAGTAAACTTTTCCATTCTATGTCAGCGAGCCTGAAAGTACATGAGTCCCTCGACTCCTCCCCCAGTAGAGTCAGTATTGTTTTACTTCGAACTGATAACTCATCACTGTATGGGTTATGCTATAGTTGGGTTACGTTGAAGAGTATATGGGGATTTGTATGGCAACGTATGGACTCCCCGTAGAAACGTCCGATTTACTTGTCACTCTGATTATTTTTGTGGACGTCCACATGAAAAGAGCTGCCTTCAACATTTTATTCCTCTAGAACCTGTCGTGCGAGGGAAATTTTTCAGGAACCATTGAATTCAGCGTGAAAAAATCTAGGATGACATGAATTTCGCTTTCAGCTTTAAACTCGGCCTTATTTTGTCGGACATTGTAATCGAACATTGAATCTTTATTTGATAATAAAAGCACTCGTAATTGTTTTGATAACATTTCTACAGTCGAGATTGCGTATATCATCAGTGATTGAATGTTTACAACTTTACGATTTTATCTTAGATTTTGCATGATTTTATTTCTTTTGCTGAAAAAATTATCTCATATTTTGCATTATTTGTATTTGCGAATGGAAGCATTTCGTAATCGTTCAAGTCCCATCATATCGCTCCTGATCCAATATTGGTCATAATCCAAGTGACTTGCTCAATTTTTTATCATTTGGATATCATCAATTTCATCACCTCGAATCAGCAAATGACCGCAGAGGCCAATGACTACGAAAGAATCTAGAAATTCGGTCGAACACTTCTCCACAACATTAGAATACAATGAAAATCGCACCATTCATTATTGAATTACAGTATGTTATTTTCGATTTTTTTCCAGAAATCAGTTTAAATAATGATGACTGAAAAAGTCATCAACAAAACTGATAGAATGGCGGCTTAAAAAATTGGCGTCATGGTCTCATCATCCATTTAGATAATAACATAATGAGCTTTGTGGCTTCAGGGTTGTCATTTTGTCCCGCACTGAGAAAAAAAATTACTTTTGCCAAGTGAATTTACTAATTGCTAGAACATCCACACATTTCAAATGCAAATATTTATATACATTTACTTGTGGCAAGTGAATTTACTTGGCAGGAGTAATTTTTTTTGTCAGTGCGCAGTCTCATTTTGCACCGGTTTCCCCTACACTGAGAAAAAATTATTTTTTTTACAAATATGTCTTCACTTTTATCAAGAAATTTATAGCTCGAAAATTGTCAAGAAGAAAATATCTTATACTGAGGAAGAAAGAACTTTCATCAGGAGATTCAGTACTTGTCTCAAAGACGAGGATAATTTGTTCATGGCAAGAAAGTGTCGGATCAATTTATCCAATAGTTTTTAAGTCTCAAGTTCAAAATAATTTCATGCAAAAACCATTTGACCTGGTTCAAGGAGTCGCTTTCTTCTTGTGAACAAATTCCCCTGCAGTATACAGACAAACAGAATTTATTGACGACAGGTTTCTTTTCCCAGTGTGAAATATTTTCTTTTTGTTAATTTTTTAGCCATAAGCTTCATCATACAAGTAAAGACGTACTTCTCAAAAATCTTTTTTTTCTCAGTATGTAATAAAATCAAAGTTTAATCTATTATACTCGATTGTTAGTAATAGTTATACGAAGTTATAAACAATGCAACTATTCACACCTTATGTTGCACGCAAAATATTAAAGAGGAGACTACTATCAGTTTTAGAAAACTGAAAAAAAAAAATTTTCACCGGGGGCCAAAGTGTCAGTTTTTGGATTTTTTCAGGGGGAAAGTCGGTCAAAGGGTCACGAGGACCAAAGTGTCAGATCTTGGATTTTTCCAGGGGGAAAGTCGACTTTCGCCAAAATCGAATTTTTTAGCCGGGTGAACGTTGATTCCAACTATTTGAGCGACGGCTATTCAGAACTCTCAAAAGTATGTGGAAAAAGTGAAAACTGAAAAAAAAAATTTTCACCGGGGGCCCAAGCGTCAGATCTTCGATTTTTTCAGGGGGAAAGTCGGTCAAAGGGTCACAAGGGTCACGAGGACCAAAGTGTCAGATCTTGGATTTTTCCAGGGGGAAAGTCGACTTTCGCCAAAATCGAATTTTTTAGCCGCGTGAACGTTGATTCCAACTATTTAAGCGACGAGCTATTCAGAACTCTCAAAAGTATGTGGGAAAAGTGAAAAAAAAATTTTTTCACCGGCGGCCAAAGTGTCAGATTTTGGATTTTTTCACTGAAAAAGTCGGTCAAAGGGTCACAAGGGTCACGAGGACCAAAGTGTCAGATCTTGGATTTTTCCAGGGGGAAAGTCGATTTTCGCCAAAATCGATATTTTTCGCCGGGTGAACGTTGATTCCAACTATTTGAGCGACGGGCTATTCAGAACTCTCAAAAGTATGTGGAAAAAGTGTAAACTGGTAAAGTTTTTTTTTCAGATTTTCAAAGGGTCAGATTTTCCGTTTTTCCAGGGGGAAAGTCGACTTTCGCCAAAATCGAATTTTTTAGCCGCGTGAACGTTGATTCCAACTATTTAAGCGACGAGCTATTCAGAACTCTCAAAAGTATGCCTACTGACATAAAAAAAATTTTTTGCACTAATTATTCGTTTTCAGTATATAATCGATCTACAACGTATGAAAAGTCTCACTCTAATAACCCACGACTTTTAAAATTCATAGTAGTCTCCCCTTAACACAAAATGTTTTCTCCAAAAAGGGCATGAAAATAATTTCGTGCATCAACTTGCCGCCAAAACCTTGGAATGCAATTGACGCCATTACCTCCGCATGTCCTCATCAACGACGTCGATTAATAACGCCCGAATGAATGCCCGTCTCACCTCCGATATTACGGAAATGTGTACTTGTCCCTTGACAAAACCCCGGAACAATGAGACAAGAAAATTTCACCTCCTAAATTCCCCGGATGTTCTTGGAATCTGCCGCTATTGTAGCTTGTCGAGAATGTCACACCATTCACCCCCTCCATCACTCTCACTCCCCCTTCCACCCTCGCATTTTGCCCGTGGGTACTTAACGCGTCATTCTCCATTTACATCGAGCCGAGAGGCTAGTGTAATATCGCGAGAAAGCTCGAGGGCTGCTAATGGCGTATAGTAGGAACGAGGGGCTAAGAGTACCTGTGTTTGTAAACATGCTTCGGGTTAACGCTCAGTTGAAGTCTCACATTCCCATGAAATCAGAAACCCACTTGTGTTTATAATACTATGCATTTGATAGTCACACCTTCTTAACTGTTCAAAATAGGTTGAGTAATTTATTTTGTTACTGAGGCATTGGGCCTGCGTCTGAAAATTTATTCATTAGAGAACATTTTGATAAAATTAAGGAAGAAGAGGGCAACTTCATTTTTATTTTCTTCATTTTTCAATCCAATGAGCAAAGACAGAAAAATCGAATGCCAAAATCTAGTTCTATTTGAGAAATATGGACCGTCAATGTTTCAGTAACTGCCGTTGCCCCAGGTTTGGCCACCCTCAGCGATTTCTTAAAGGGAGACTACTATGAGTTTTAAGAATCGCGAATTGGTGTGGGATTTCTCATACATTCAAGAAAGATTATATATATCTAGAGACGAATAATTAGTGCAAAAAAATTAATTGTTTATTGTTTGTTTGTCCCAAACCCGCTTAAAACACTGAAAATAGTCCAGGGCCTCCATTTATTGGATTACAGAAGTATAATAATAATTGCGAATTAGTTTTTTTTTAATTCGACGCCTACGCAGCTAACTACGTTCAGTTTAAAACAACAATTTACGCCATTCATGCAGAACGAGCAGAAAAATTATCCTTTAAATATTTAAAATAAATTCTTCATTTTTTCAAAAACATTTTTCGGGCTATTTTAAATAAATGGTGCAATTTGTTATTTAAAAAAATTACGAAATGAGCTGTGTAGGAGTTGAATTAAAAAAAAATTCGTAATTGTTATTGTACACATTTGTTCAAACATTTTGAAAAAAAAGAAAGCTCTGTAGCCCAAAAATTGGAGGCCCTGGACTATTTTTAATATTTTAAGTGTCTGCGGGGCAAACGAACAATAAACAATTCATTTTTTTGCACTAATTATTTTTTAAACATATATAATCGATCTTCAATATATGAAAAATCCCACTCCAATAGCTCACGACTTTAAAAACTTATAGTAGTCTCTTCTAAATAGAGAGAATTTAAAATTAGCCGAGAAATAGTAAACAAATCATTTTTGTGCAAAGGGTATTCATCTTTAGTGCAAATTTTCTATTCCTCAAACATTAAAAATTACATAAGAGTGTCCGCAATCTGTCGAAAAGTAACATTGAGACAGTTTCTTTGACGCCTTCAGAATTTTTGATTATATTCTAGTCAATTGTTGAATTCTAAATTTTGAAATGTCCTTTTTATAAATTCTTAGTCTAGTTGTGTTCTCATTTGAGAACCAATGAGGACCAATGCTTTTATAGAAAAGAATCTTCTGTTTTTGCAGTATTTCTTTCAAGTAAATATGGTCTACATATTAGGAAATTGTTCTCTCGGTGCATTTTTGTTCTTCGCACACTTTTTTTCGCACTATTTAATTTCCAATTCAAGATATTGAAGTTCGATCAATGAGAAACAAATCGAATAAAAAGTAACTGCTCAGGTCGTTCCACTGGATTGGTGGCCAGTGAGCAGGGACTGTTTGGCCTACGGCGTCACAGTTGCAATCTTAATCTGCATTATTCACGATGAGAGGGTGGAGTGGTACGAGGCACTGTGCCTGGTCCTCCTTTACATCGTTTACATCGCCGTTATGTACTGGGACAAGTCCTTCCAACGGTGTACGAGATTCCGGACGAAGAACAGCGCCTCATCTTCAGAGGATGGGCGAATTACTCCAGGTAAATCAATGCAAAATAAATGAGATAAAGCTTCCTGTTCAGTCCGGTGAAAGGTCAACCGTCCGGTTAGTCGGATAATTAAAAACCGAAACCCCGATATTGGAAACAAAATAAAAGGCTAACGTCATTCATGAAACTCGGGTTTGGGGCAATTTATCGGGGAGGATATTTGCGATGAATTGGGATTAATTGAAAATAAATATGAGAGTTCACATGCAGGTGTGGAAATGGAACAGAATGAAATAATAACGGTACACTGTTGAAAAAATTTGGCTGAATTTTCTGGGAAAAGACCTTGAATTCGATTTAAGGGGAAAAAGTCAATGGAATTTCCAGTTTCTTCGAAAATTCAAGTAAACTCCTACTTTTTCAGCCCCGGGAGACAGAAGTTCCTCAATTTACATGAATTTTCAAGTTGAAATGAATATGGAAATTGAATATGAAACTTCTTTGAATTTTCAGTTATTTTCAGTTATTATTTTCAATTATTATTGCTAGTTTTGATTTTTCATGATTTGACACAACCCGTTTTGTCCCACCTCTATTGTTTATTAACTTTATTTTTCTGAAATCACCGAGTTCGAATTAATGAAATCATTCGAAATCATGATATCACCTCCCGTGGCGCCCGAAATCATGAAAATAATCCGAGCTCGACTTCATTTCGAAACCATGATGTCACTCAATTATGGAGTGAGTAGCCCCTCGTAATGAACAAATTCTATGACAACTCAATTATAATAGAAATCCAATAAAGCTCTTACAAAGTTCCAGTAAATTTCCCCTCATGTGGATTTGGATTAAAATCGAAGAAAGTAGAAAGAGTGATCAACATCTTTCAGATGGTTCATGAAATTTATCTGATAAAACGGGTATGGAACAGCTTAAAACACGTTTCTCCCCAGTATCCGGAGGGTGAATCGATCTCATGACCCAGTCACGAAAAGATATCGATTCTGCCTCCCGGTGTTGCCCTCACTTTTCCCCATTGGAACGGACATTTTACTGAATAATGCAGGGGCCATGTTGAACGGAAAATAAAAAACTATTTAGTTTCGAATGCACCAGTGGGATGCCATTAATACATTTTTTTAATGGTCCTATTTACTCGAGGACTGATTAATTTGAATGCAGTCGTGTTATCGAGCATGCGGTATCATTCTTTCATCGAATTCTCTTGATTGTTTTTCGCCACAGGAGACGCTGGGGAAATGCACTTATCAAGATCCGATAAATTGCAGTCGCCGGGTGAGAGAGTTGAGCAAATTGCAACCATCGATGTACCACTGCAGAATGGTGGCACTAAAAGCCAGGAGGAGAATCACGATGCTGGTGAGTTTGAGTGACGTTGGAGTATTTAATTGTTCTGGTGTGGAAGCGAGGTGTTGTGAATAACACACTTCTATATTTCAAGAGATTTTCCGCTTTTAGTCTTACTGGGGTATCGTGCATACCTATCGAGCCATAAGCCATAGTTATACGCTGTAAAAAATTTTCATCTGAAATTTCCGGTACACTTTTTGGAAATTTTTATGGAATTTAATTACCACTGAAATTTCAAGGAATTTCGTCACTGAAAATTCAGAATTTCGCGGGATAATCAAAGAGAACTGTGAATTTCAGTTCCATTTTTCCCTGACAATAAATAGAAGATCAGAAAATTCTGGTGAATATATTCTTGAATTTTCGGGACAGTGACACTGAATACGATTTAGGGAGAAAAAATCTTCAAATTTCAGATTTCACTGAAAATTCAAAGTACAGTCGAGCATTAAAGTTGGCGAACAGCCTGAACTTGCATTCTATGTGTCCTGTTTACGAACTTTAGTGCTCAACTGTAATTTGGCACTGAATATTCATATTATATTGAAAATTCAAATGAATCAAGGAATTCTCGTCTTTATGATGCTTAAAATTCTGGAATTTTACAGAATTTTCAGTGAAACCTGAAACTTCACAATTTTTTCCCCCTAAATCGCATTCAGTGTCACAGTCCTGAAAATTAGGAGTCAACTCTTCATAAAATTTAATTTTTTTCTAACACCGTAGTTTACGATAGTTATAGTTATAGTTGACGTATATCCCTAGAAAACACTTTTTCTGAAGATTGTCCCCATGTCTTCTATAGATAACGTTTATAATAGTCCCCAACTATTGAAAAAAATTCCAACTAGCTGTGCTACGCAGTTTAGGAGATAATGAATAATAAAAGAAAAACCGAAAAATCATCTTATTTTGGTACCGAATATTCCTGTTTAACTGAAAATTGAAGTAAGTTTTGACATATCCGTTCTACTTCTCCTACCTCGACCCACTTGAATTCCACTTGAAACTCGAAATGTCATAAGCTTTTGCCTCCTGAATGGAACTCAATGTCATTCTTCTGAAAATTGCTCACATGATGTCATGCAGATTCTTCCAATCGACAGCAAATTCTTCCGTATTTTCCATCTTCTCAAAACCGAAAAATGTCCCTTTATTTTGATGTCATGGAAATCTCAATTTGACAAAATTTCCGAATTTCTTAATTTTTAATTTCCAGATTATGAATATGAATTGCTCGTTTGGCCAGCCCGAGGAGGATGGATCCGAAAAACCGCCTGGATCCTCACCTGGCCAATTCACCTCATCTTCATGTGTACAATCCCCGACTGTGAGAAGCCAAGATTCAAAAAATGGTTTCCAATAACATTCCTCATGTGCATCATATGGATAGGCTCACTCAGTTACGTCGTAGCCTGGATGATCACAATTATCGGTAAATACATCAGCCTGGCATTGAGAAATACCATTTATCAAGCTAAAATCCATTATCTTATCGTGTCGTTGTAATTTTGTCCACAATAGGCGACACACTGAAGATACCAGACTCGGTTATGGGTATAACATTTTTAGCTGCTGGAACTAGTGTGCCAGAAGCTGTCTCAAGTGTTATTGTAGCGAAACAAGGTGAACAAATGTTCATATTCCTGAAACAACATTCTCACGTATTTCACGAGCCACTTGAGTACTCTATTATCTCTTAGATTCATTAGAATCTGAGAAAACCACTGCAGTTCAATCCTTCAAAAATTGATTTAACACTTTGTCATTATGCGAATGAAGATTAATCCCCAGATAGCACGATTTTTTTTCTCACCCTCGCAGTAGTATATACTTCAGACAATTCTCTCGTGTTTCAGGTCACGGATCGATGGGAATCAGCAACTCGATCGGCTCAAATACATTCGACATACTGCTGTGCCTCGGCTTACCCTGGCTCATCAAGTCATCATTCTCACCGACTATTCCTGGTCGTCACTTCATAAGCATCAACTCCGGTGGTCTAGAGTACAGTGCAATATCACTACTCTCGACTCTATTACTCCTATACATAGCGTTTGCATCAAACAAATTTCAGCTTGATCAGAAAGTTGGACGTGCTTGTCTCTGCATGTACGCAGTCTTTCTCATTCTCGCCTCGCTTATCGAGCTCAATGTATTCTTCAGGGTAAATCTTCCAACTTGCAAAAAAACAGTCAAGTGATATGAAATTTCCTAGAATCTCAATCATTATCATTCAATTATTATTTTTTTGTAATTCTTCTGAGAATTGGGGTTTTGCATGAAATCAGAATGGAAAATATTAGTTGAATATTTCGAGGAATATTTAATGCTCTCCATTCTATTTTCATTTTCGACAATAATAAACACGTACGAAAAAATTTCGTAGGAACACCTAGTATTTTAGTCAGGACATTTTATTGAATTTCTGTTGAACTTCCTTAGAAAATTCTAATCGTTTCCCGTGGATTTCATTGAAGGACGTCGTTCTTCTGCGCATTTTCTTTTCAATTAAAATGTTGAGTTGAAAATGTTTTACAGAAAAAATCAACAGATGTTGATGTTTTACTTGGAGTCTTCTGTCCTATTTCAGAAACCAAAAATCTGTCTTATCGTTATTTCCTCACTCTTATTCTGACCCTTAGTTTCTGATGCTCATTCTGATTGTATTTGTTTACTTCTATTCTGACTTTTATTCTCACCCCTATTTTTTGACTCTTATCTTAATTCCCTGTTCTAATTTTATATCGCCAGAAGTCGATTTAGAATTCTATAATATGGACAGATACGACTCACCTTGTGGAGAAGGTTTACGTTTTGATTTTTTCCTCAACGCAAGGAGTAAAAAATCCAGTGAAAAAATTCAAAAACTTATATCTCAGTAGAATAGGTTACATAAAACATTCAAAATCTATTGATTTCTTCCATAAAATATTTTTTGCATCGAACATTTCTGTCCAAAAACTAATAGAGTTTTCGATAGAAGTACAATAGAATGTCCTAGGCTGCGCTCAGTTTTTCTATCGAATGTTCTCGTACGTGAAATATCATGCAAAGCCCAAATCATTGATCTACCACTGAGATATTCGGATTACGGTCTGAGTGTGCTGGCATTTTTTTTCGTTATTATTTCTTTCACAAGAAAACACGTGTCGTCAGAGGTACATGAGGGGGTGTTTCTGAAGCACCAGAATGGCTGTTATATAACACCCTGTCTTTAAAGGTGCGCTACGTAATATCGACTCAGAGACTTTCAAATTTATTCGCATAAAATATCTACATGGGCGCACACGTATTATTTTCCCCCCTTCGCCCTCCCACTACCCTATTCTACTCTTTGTGTACAGTTTTTATCACACACTTGATACCAAGAATTCAAAAAGGCATTTTATACGTTCATAACTCTTCTGGAATTTTTTTTTCCCCCTTCCTTTAGAACACTCGAGACTCAACTTTTAGCCGAAGATTATTATTCTCGTGTATTATTTCAGTGTCTGTTAATTTCTAGGGAATTCTCTCAGCTCTCTCTTTCTCTCCCTCGCTCTCTACTTGATAGTGACTATTTTGGTAATTTTTAAGTTAAGTGGACATCATTTTTATTTTTATTTTTTTGGCACGAAGATTGAAACAACGAAGTTGATAATGAGTGCCGGCAAATGAGTCAATTATTGCGTCGATTTTAGGTCAAGGTTGCACAAGTGGAAAATTTTATTCTTGGAAATTGTTGAATTAAGGAAAATTGAAAAGTGGAACATACGTAGCTAGTTAAATTTACGACTTAAGATTAATAAATTGCAGTAATAAATTATTATAAAAGAATAGTTATTGGATAATTATTTAATTACTGAATCAGTACTGAGACTCTGTCTCCTTCATAGTCAAGTTGAATTGAATTGAACTTTGTGGACCTACAAGGAGACAGCACATTTCTGAGTGCATTTCATTGTCCGTTTCAATTCAGTACGGCGTCAATGATCTGCAGGGTACATGCTTTCTAAAGGAGAGTTGAGAAGTGAAGGATGGAGGGGAAAAGTTCGAACGCATCTTCTGCATGATTTGTTTTTGCAGGTCGTGGGGGGAGTGGAAATTCAGTGACCATAAAGCGATACAATTACCTGCTCGATGATTATATTCAAGACACCTTGATTGATTATCATTTGAATTTGATGAGAAATTAGCGCAGAAGTTCTTCTCTCTGGACTCAATATAGTTTTTGATGACAATTAGGAGAACAATACATGAATTACAGTAGACTCTCGTTATAGTCGCACTCACGGGGCTGTAGGGGCAGCCGATTCTGAGAATGGGACTGTATTTCTCTTCCCCCACCAGGCGCTCACGGTAAGCCTAAATTCCGGGAATCGGGAGCGATAAGAAAATAAATTTTACTCCAATTATTTTTCTCTTCAATTTGCATTGAACATTTTTATTAAATATAAAAATGATTTTCATTAAACACTTTTATTAAATTAACAAAATGAATTGCGTTGAACACTTTTAGTAAATTAATGAAATGAATAGAAATATTAATAACATCGCATTGTTCAATACACTCCAAAATTTATTCACTTCATTCAAATAAAAAGCAGGATTATGCACCACTGCAAAGACCCTCTCTTGGTGACAGTCAAGAGTGAACTGAATTTCTCTCTCGCAAATTCATTTTTCCTAAATTTTATTTCCCGAATTTCTTAGAAAGCAAAACAAAGCCCATTCCGAGAAAACACAGGGGCATTTAAATCCACACCTCGGAGCTGGTACGGAGTGGGGGAAGCGCTCGAGCTCGAAAAAATCGATATGAGGGGAAATGCGACTATAACGAATGCGACTATAACGAGAGTCTACTGTATTTTAAAAGCGAGACCTGTTCGTTGCACCTTGTTTATTTGGGAAGAGATTTCTTTTCTGCATTCAAATCCTGAAACATTTGTCGTTTTTTTACGTAAAAATGAGAAAGTCAAATGAAAATTTCATAACCTTTATGATCTCTCTTATAAATGCATTATAAGAGAGAATGATAAATGGAAGAAAATTCAATCAATTATGCACTGATTGATCCACTTTGGCCAATCCCCTTGGACACACTATTTTGTGTACTAGAGCGTACGCGCGCTCTCCCGCGCGCTCATGTCATTTATTTATGAAAATGTCAGGTTTTTCAATTAAAACAATTGACAATCTATCATTTCAAACCTTCTATATTTTTTTCAGAAGAAGAATTTCTAGAATTTTCTCAAATCGAAAAGAAAAACGAGACTTTTCTTCCCTTTCAAATACAGGAAACGCCATGTGCACGTCTAAAAACTGAAAAGCACTAAATTTATCCCGTTCACGAAAAAAGGAGCATCTAAGAACCCACGAAACAAGAAAGATATTATTAGATTTTGAAGTTATATTCTAGTGCGTGTTTCAAACTTTAAAATGAGATAAAGCTCATTTAAATCTAGAGAGGCAAAATCGTACTACAGAATTAAAATTATTTTATTACATACAAAATCAGGTAACTGTATTGTACAATTTTTCAATGTTTATTAAATTAATTGTCAATCAACATTTTCAATTTTTCACATATTTTGTAAATTACTAATCAACAAAAAATCGCAAAAATGATGATCATTAGATCAATTGAAAAATCAAATTCAGATATTTGGAACCAATTCTGTAATTATAATTTTGAAAATCCAGAACGGCCTCTGCCTCATTTAACTTTATTCAGTGTATGAATTCAAAGACCCAAACTTCTCCCAAAAATTTAATTTCAAATTTATGAAATCATTTCGTAAGTCAATCGTAGTCACGAAATCAAGTCGCGTGACGCTTGAGGTAAAAAACTAAACCATTTGGGAACCATTGCGACGTACGTGGGATCAACTCCATTTTTAAGTCATTATGTCACGTGATTATGGAGAGAGTAGCTCCTCGAAAAGTCCAATAATCGAAATAAAAATACAGCATTATCCTTTCCGCTTCCGAACAGAAGTCTCCTCTCACTTTATGACAGATTTCAGGCATCAAAGGTGAAATTCACCTTCAAACTGAATGTAAAAAATTGTCTGGGATCTCCATCCAGTCACTGGATAGGGGATAATCCACTGAGTATGCTTGACTTTTCAGCTCATTGCGTCAAAGCAGAGAGAGGAAAAGGGAAAAAAACTATTTGCATAAAATTAAGAAGTGAAAGATGGAATAAAAAATTGTTTCCCAGTGAATATTTCACCGGAGCTGCAGCAAAATGATCATCACGTTGAGAATAACCCCAAAAAATTCTCTTAAAAAATTCTCTCGTGCATTCTGGCACTCGAAGACAAAACAACAATATTCGAAAACCCGGAGCCTTGACCTTGATGATCCTGGCAGAGATACCACCGAAATATATGCGTATACACATCCCAGTTCCGTTACATTGAAAACACAAGAGCAATCCGTCTGTCTTTTTCCCCTTCCTCTTACAGACATTCGCCAGTAGTGACCCCCGTGCGGTGGCAGACAGCTTGGAGCCGTTCCCTCTCCATTGCGCTCTCGCGCAAGGGGAAATTTCGTACGGGGGTTTCTCCCAAGTCGGTCGCTGGGTCAGTAATTGGGGAATAAATAGGTGAGACATACCTCAGGACATATTTACCTCCAGAAATACCAACGAAACTTTCCACTCACACCGTTAGAAAATTTCTCTTCAAATTTCAAGTGAAACAGCTTGAAATTGCTAACAACGACAAAGTTACATGAAATTTCTGGATATTTCTTTATTGATGAATCAGATAATTTTTGGAATATTCAAGTAATTCTCGATTTTAAAGTCCATACGGCACTGGAAATCCTTGAAAATTTTGAAAATTCACGCAACAACTTCTTTGAATTCTCAATCGATTGAAAATTGAATTGTAGGCGATGTTCAATTTTCACGTTGAGTTTGAAAATTCTAGCTTTTATTGAAAAAATCAATGATTGTTTAACATGAAAAATCCAATTTTCTGGAATTTTCAAGATGAATCATAAAATTAGTGAGCGCTTTCATTTGAAATTGAATTCAACCTCACAATATTGAAAATTCAGATGACGCTGTGACTGAAATTTCAAGAACACTCATAAAAAAGTTTATTTATGCCAAACAAATTCATTTGAGACAATGAAATGTATGAAAGTATGATAAATTTATAATACTGTACGCTGTAAATTTTTAAAGCAACAATTTGAAATTTCATGGAAAGTTTAGTAATAATTATCGAGAGTGACATTAAAATTGATTTACGAGAACAGAAGATAGAATTTCAAATTGCAATAAAATTCCAAGTGGTTAAGCACTAAGAAAACGAGAGTACCTCAAATTACTTGAATTTTCAATCAAAACATGAATATTCACCGAATAATTTCACTGAATTTTCGTAGAATAATCAAACAGAAATTTACCGTTTCCACTTCCTCATTCATAGAATTATAAATTCGAAGTGAATATATTTCACTAGAACCATATTGTAATAAAAATCGCGGCGAAATGTTCCCGAACTTTCAGCCACAAATTTTGAAGAGTGTAAATCTAGTTCACATGTGGAGAAATTTTAAGCATTTATTCATCCGAACCATTCGTTCCGTATAAATTAATTTTCCCTTCCCAAAACCTTAAATTAAATTTCAATAAATTCAGAAGAATTCCCCGTGCTCCATTCCTAAATTGCTAAATACCATTCAAAAGTTATTGAATCAAACGTCATACACAAATTTGCATTGTTACAAATTTCAACCCAAAAATTTTCAACAATGTAAATCTAGATAACGCGTAAAAAAATTTTGAGCCTTCATTTTCCTTAAACATTGGTTCGGCGCAAATAAATTTTCCCTCCCAAAGCCTTCAATTAAATTTCAATGAATTCAGGAGAAATTCCCGACCCCATTCCTAAATTACTGAACATTATTGCCAAGTTATTGAATTAAACGTCATAAAAAACTGCACTGTTGAAAATATTCCCTCAAAAATTTCCAACAAATCTTTCCATCACGCGTGATGTAAACCCACATCACGCGTGTAAAATTGTTGAGCATATTTATTAATCCATATATTAACCAATTACACCATTGGTTCAGCACAAATAAATTTCCCCCTCCCAAAACCTTCAATCAAATTCCAGCAAATTCAAAAGAACTCCCTCCCGCCCCTGCTAAACCGCTAAATATCATCCAAAAGTCATTGATTCAGCCCCATAAAAAAATCTGCATAAATAACCAAAACCCAGCATTCTCCGAGAACCTGCAGCTATCTCTCGCGTCAGCGTTTGGATCTGCAATGCGGCGTTGCCGACGAGAGTTCGTTGAGTTCGTTTCGGGTACATATACCACCACCACCCCTCGTTGCACCGTTTTATACGCGAAAACCTGGTCTCCCCCGCCCCCACCCCGTGCGACTCCCCAAAACCCACGAGGTTCCCTCTCTCTCCCTCCCGCAGCATGCACTTGGTTGCATGCCTCCCACCTATCTAAACTGTGTCCATATATATTCAGCCCTATATATGTATTAAATACCCAAGTCGATCCATGCGCTGGATGCAACGGTGTCATGCGCCCTTGCCGCTTAAACCCCCCTCCCCCTCCCTCTCCCTCGCCACCCCTTTCCCTCTCCCTCTCCCTCTCCCTCCCCCATCCCATCCACCACTGGCTCTTTATCCATTTGTCTCAGTCACACCGGCAAACACTGAATCGCTTCATCTTTCACCTCCCACCTTATTCCTCCGTATATATAACTGAATGTCCCCCACCCCCTTCACCCACTTTCGTACACCACCGAACAAACCAACCACCCCCTGGCACGGGTACCTGAGTACCGAGCGCAGTGTTGCCTACTGCGGCCAGGGAGTACAACACTAGCCGCTTTTAAAATTCAATTATTTTTCACAAATGTTTTAATTGTTTCAATATTTGTGAGAAAATTTTCGTTGACAAAACATGTCGTGAGATCAATAATTACCATGTTTTTTTTCATTTGTTTGAATTTGCATTTTTGAATTTGGAAAAGTGGTCGGGGGGATCGTCGAGGGGGTAGATTATTGTGAGTTTATGTTACCGAGGGTGTACTTGAAAATGCCGAGTATGACGCACGGTACGTGACGGAGGGGAGGAGTTTGCTGGAGTAAGGGATACTTTTTGATTCGGGGGGGGATTTTTGGGTGTTTTTTTTTCTCCGGTGGGGAACGTCTTCTGGCGGAGATTCGGATGGAGGTGAGTTTGAGGGGCTGGGGGGGATGTTCTTAGGGTTTTTTCGGTTGGGTGGATGCTAGCCACATATCCAGGCCCATATCGACCTGACGGTGTCCAGTTTCTTCGGTTCAGAATTATTGTTCGGGGGTTTGTCGCGGGTCAAAATAGTCGAGGGGTGTTTTTCTGTTGTCGTTGAATTATTGTTTGGGAGGGGGAGGTATTCTCATGGCTTAATTTAATTCATCTACTCACATTTTAATGGATAATTGATTCAATTATTAATAAAGAACGTGATGTTAAAGAAATGAGTTATAAATAATTGTGAGAAGGAGATAAAATTGAACGTTAATTACGATAATAGTGACAACAAAAATTTAGGTGCCTAATAATGTTTCAATAAACTAGTGCCTAATACTGCAAGTGCAATAACGACAATTTTTCCGCGAAAATTCATCGATTGAGTTATGGAGAAATGAGTGATATTTGCAGTTTGAAAAATTCATAATTTTGGTTGTTTCTGCAGATTTGTTTGTGTTAACCTACGGGGATAAATATTCAGTGGTGGGTTTTGTAAAATCTACCAGGGGGGCATCAGATCGGTTCAAGCTAACACCGAATGTACGTACCGCCAGGACGGGGTAACGCGCTGCTATATCTTTGCAAGCGCACCTATTCAATTTGTGATGTCACAATTAATGCTGTGCAATTTAGCAAATACCTCGAATGCGGGAAATGATACGAACAATAACGCTAACACTAATAGCAGCATGGAGGACGACGACTCTTATCCACTGCCCACTATTTATCGGTAAGATGTGAATTTTTTTTATGCATGAAGTTTTAATTTTTCTTGTTCTTTCCGGCAAACACACAAATAGGAAAGAATCGAGAAAACTTTTCAGCGGTGAAAAGTTATTGGATATGGGTCAGGGTCGAGCCATTGTTACGTTCTCCAACTGAAATTGAAGTACTTTTAGCTGTTTTTTTTTTGTTCATTTTCAATTCTGTTTATTTTCTATTTCCATAGGCACTCGGGGGTGGAAAATTATTGGTATTGTCTTTTAAAGTACTTTGTTTAGTCAACCATCCCCAGAATATTAAGGGCGTGAATAAGTGATTAATTGGGGCGTTCGATATCGTTCCGATGTGTAGGTAACACTCCGGATTTGGGGGAGTTAATTATTCGTGGCACCAGCATGACGAAACGAGCATTCGCTTGATTTTATTTATCTTTGAATAGTGGATGAGGTGGAGGAGTTAGACGATGGGCGATTCGATTAGTCGAATGTTAATCAGGTAAAGGGCATATACCGTTTTTGGGGAATTTGCAAAGAAAATAATGTTGGCTTCAGTTTACAACCACGGCCGAGACTAATTTATTTTGCAAAATTGTGGATGGGTGTCTGCTAATGAATTTAAACCTCTTTGAATTATCTTATATATTATTATGGATGTTCACGTAGGTTTACGGGACTTCCCATTCGGCACCTCCCTCCATAAGGCAACATTATTATTTATTATAGTAAGGTATCAAATTAAATTCAAAACGGTGGTAAGACGTACATATCTGGGCCCACCAGCGCTCAGCGTTCACATTGTGAAAATTCAAAGATGGTACACTGTCGGATTTAGGGAAAAATGGTTATGAAATTTTAAGTTTTAAGTAGAATTCACGGAAATTCATGAGTTTTCAGTGGGAATGAGATGGAAATTTCACAACTTGATTGAATTTTCAGTGGAACACGAACATTCAGAAACAAAATGACATGAATTTTTCCCTGAAATTTCCTAATTTTTCTGAATTTGGACAGAATCATTGAACTGAAAAATCAAGTATTTTATTGATTTTCAGATCATTTGAACAGAAAATCAATGAAATATTTGATTTTTCAATGACAAGATTTCACTCAGGAAAAAATCCTAATATCTGAAACATATTCACTTCAGATCAGTAATTGTTCTTCAATTGCTTAATTCTGCTAGGCATTTCAACGCACGTGGCCCGAGAGAGGTCTCATGCTTCAAAATATTCTTGTGCTCAAGTACAGTGTTAGAAAAAAATTAAAATTTCATGAACAGTCGGGTAGTAATTTTCAGGAGAGTAATAATGGATGCGATTCAAGGGAGAAAATATCATTCAATTTCAGATTTCACTGAAATTTCGTGAAATTCCAAATTTTTAAACAGCATTGAGATGAGGATTCCTCAATCTATTTGAATTTTCAATGTAGTTATGAATATTCAGTGCCGAGTTACGATGAATTTTCAATTAATTAAAAATTCAAGAATATATTAACCAGAATTTTCTTGATTTCTACTCATTTTCAGGGGAATGATTGAACTCAAATTTAAAGTCCACGTTGATTTTTCCATGAAATTCTCAATTTTCAAGGATGAAATTCCTTGAAATTTCAGTGAAATTAAAATGTGATGAAAATTTCCGAAAATTATATCTGAAATTACAGCAAAACATTTCTAACAGTGTACGATTTTCTTGCAACTGAACTCACTCAAATCGTGTCCACTGTTAAAAAATTTCGTCTGAATTTTCCGTGTCAAATCCCGGAAATTTTAATATGTTTAATTTTCACTAAAATTTCAGGAAATCTTATCATTGAAAAATCAAATATTCCATTAAGTTTCTGCCCGAATGATCGAAAAATCAATAAAATACTTGATTTTTCAGTGCAGTTATTCTGTGAAAATTTTAAAAAATCACAAAAATTGAGGGAAAAATTGAAAATTTGTTATTTTGTTTCTGAATATTCATCTTCCATTGAAAATTCAATCAAGTTGTGAAAATTTTGTCTCACTCCTACTGAAAACTCATGAATTTCCTTGAATTCTACCTAGAACTTGAAATTTCATAATCATTTTTCCCCTAAATCGGATTCAATATCACTTTCATAAAAAATTACTACTATATTTTCCGTGAAATTTCGGAAAATTTCTAACAGTAGAAAAGAATCATCAATCTTCAAGCATTTATTGTTCTCATGATTTCTTTTATGTACCTCCAATGTTCCAATATGTAATATATTCATGAGGTAACGCATAATTTACTTCTCCCAAGTAAATATGGTTTACATATTACGAAATTGTTCTCTCAGTGTAAGACATCCCCACAAACTTCATATAAATCAGTAGTTGTTGAAAGTTTCAAGATCTTCCTCTTGAAATTTCAAGAATAATCTTCTAACAATGTAGTTCAACATCACAAAAATTCTTGAATTAAGATTTTTTTTCCATGTGCAACATACGGTAAAACCAGGGAAAGAATAGGTTCTGGAAATGGCACTCGTGCAATGTTGGAGGGTAGAATCTTTTTTACGAGCTTAACGTGC
Source organism: Diachasma alloeum (assembly GCF_001412515.2). Taxonomy (NCBI): domain Eukaryota; kingdom Metazoa; phylum Arthropoda; class Insecta; order Hymenoptera; family Braconidae; genus Diachasma; species Diachasma alloeum. The sequence goes on from NW_021680475.1 coordinate 254,838, forward strand.
TCAGCGAGCGAAACAAAAAGCATTGTTCAAAGAAATAAAAAGGGTCCAGAAAGAGAGGAATGAAGAGGAACGAGGGATGAATGAAAAAGGGGAAATGCGCTTGTGCAGTTTCTAGCAAATCATTTCGTTGAAATGTCGCCAGATATGGTGTTTGTCGTTGGACTTCCTTCCAGTTAAATTTATCCAGTTATGCTGGCTTCTCTGTTATGATCGACTCGTTGACGTGTGGTGTCATGCACAGGGGCACTTTCTACCCAACTCTGGGAGGGTTGCTCTTGGACGAGGAGGGACTCAGGGAGGTGGGCATGCAAAGGAGAGGAAGCGCGACAATTGACGCTACTGGGTGACGAGGTTTAATGGGTAGGAAACTTCAAACGGTTCGTTAGACACCCCGATGATGTGCGGGATTCGCTTTTCGGAGCAACTGAGCGTACGCCTTCAGTATTTTTGTAACTTCTTTCCTCAAAGTCTTGGGCTGGCCCTTGAAAAATAGAAGAGACACTTTTAGAAAGTCAAGTTGAGGTCTATTAATAGATGGCTTGTGAGGGAGGAGTGATCGACAAATTCACTGCTAGGAAAACAATTGAATTTTCATGGAGTTGACTACAGTGTTGACAAAATTTGGCAGAATTTTCCGGAAAAAGACCTTGAATTCGATTTAAAGGGAAAAAAGCAATGAAATTTTAAGTTTTTCTGAAAATTTAAGTAAGGTCTCAATTTTTTAGCGGCTGAGAGACGGAAATTTCACAATTCCTTTGAATTTTCAGGGAATTCCTTTGAAATTAGTGGAATTCAAGGAGAGTTCTCTGAATTTTCCTGATTTTTCATTCATTTTTCCGAAATGATTAAACTGAAATCTATCTTTTTCACGGATTTTTCGATTGAATTATGAATTTTCAATTACAAATTCCTTGAAATTTCAATGGACATGTTACTTGTTATAAATTTCTAAGACCGTTTCAATTACCAGAAATTTTAGTGGACAATTTTTAACAGTATAGTAATTTTCAGGAGAATAATATTAAATTCGATTCAGGGGGAAAAATCGTGAAATTCCAGATTTCGGGATCACGTGATACCGTCATGTCAGTTTTATTTTGATAATTCGCCGGGCTACGGAGCTGATGTAGAATTACTGCTGAAGCTACGAAATAGATGTTTCGAGAATAACGGAAACATTTCCAATTCCGTAATGTGATTGCCAACCAATACTGCCACGATGTTTCTAGAGATATTGATGGTGAAGCATTTTTGGAGTGGAGAACTTATTTCCGAGATATCTCGAGAACTATTGGGTCACAATGGATTGACGGTCGCTTTACAGCACTGAAAAAGTCCGTTGACTCTGATTTCTTCTTCTATTTTCAATTCTATAAATAATGATAAAGGAACAATTTTCTCACATAGTAAAACAATAGGGGTGTCAATGTCACGGTCAACTTCATAAGGCAATGTAAGAGTCATATGCACGGAGAGAAATGTTCAGTAAAAATTACGGAACTTACAATTCGCTCACCGATTATGGAATCGATTCAGAAAATTTAAGTGCCAATATCGTAATTTTTCACAGGAGATTCAGAGAAAAATTACGGAACGCTCTGAAAAAATTCCTTGAGAGTTCCGTAAAATTTCCTACAACCACATTTCGCTCCGGAATTACGGAAAAGATAGGGGAAGGTGGGACAAAATGGAACGGTTTGTGACCTTCTCCAAATTCAAATATTTTCATTGATAAACAAAGATATCTTTAATTCAGTAGTGAAGCGGTAAACCGAGTTAAGTCGATTTTGACTATTAGCCAGTTTTTGCTGAATATCTCGGAATCTAAGAGAGATAGCAAAATTTTTCTCATAACTTTTTTTATAACGCTCTGTTGGCTCTACAAAAAAGGTCATGACAAAAATCTTTCTATCTCTTTTAGATTCCGAGATATTCGTCAAAAACTAGCCAATAGTAAAAATCGACTTAACCCGGTTTACCGCTTCGCTACTGAATTAGAGAAGATCACAAAACGTTCCATTTTGCCCCACTCTCCCCTACCTAATTGTTATTGAATATTTCTCTCCGTGTGGTCGGGGCGTGAAGATCTGGCTTATAAGCTAGGGGCTGCAGTAACTCCTAAAATAATAGTGTCACTTGTAGTGATGCCGCGAGACACTTTACGACACAAGACTTGGAAAGATGATCGCGTTCTCAGTGAACACGGAAATCATTGCTCTCGTCTCAGTCTCGAAATACGCAGTATCGACTCCTCTCGTGATGACTCCGAGTCAATTTAGCTCATCTCGGTCTCAAGTTTCGAGTCGAATTTCAAACAGCTAATTCGTAATTATTGTTGTACACATTTTTTTTTCAATTTGGAAAAGAATAAATCTCTGTAGCTCAAAAATTGGAGGCCCTGGACTATTTTCAACATTTTAAGCGCGTGCGGGGCAAACGAACAATAAACAATTTTTTCGCACTAATTATTCGTTTTTAGACACATATAATCGATTTTCAATGCATGAGAAATCTCACTCCACTCGCCCGCCACTTTCAAAACTCATAGTAGTCTTCCCTCAACAGGGAAAAGTCTATGGAATTTCAAGTTTCTCTGAAAATACAACTAAAGTTCCATTTTTTTACCAGCGGGAAGACGAAAATTCCGCAATTTATATGAATTTTCAAGAGGAAGTTAATATTCACTGCCAAATTTCCTTGAATTTTCAGGCAATTCCTTAAAAAGTTTTAAAATTCCATTTTCGTTAATTTTCCCAGAACGATTAATCTAAAATTTACAGTTTCCCCGAATTTCTCTATGAAATTATGAATTTTAAATGACGAAATTCCTTGAAATTTCAGCCCAAAATCGTTGCCCGCGCAGAATCAGTAAAAAACTATAGAACTTTCAATGAAAGCGCAATAGAAATAAAAAAAAATGCATGTAAAATGGAAATTATTTTATCCGTGGAGTGGCCAGTATATCGAGCTTAGAACAGACCCCCTAATTGTGTAATAAAAATCCATGGGATTGCCTCAAAATAATTGAAATACTCCTTTTATTGATGCAGGTGTCGTGCTCCAATAGCGAGTCTGGATTGTATGGAAGAGTTCAACGGTGGTAGTGGTCCAGACTCAATTGGTCACATTCACTGCAGCACAACGCAACAAGGAACCAAGGAACAACTACTCACTGGATGTATATCGGTACAGGGACAACGCACTCCACATCCATCGCCAGGTATTCGCTACCGCAACTTGGGCAAAAGCGGTCTACGTGTTTCCAATGTTGGATTAGGTATGCTGAATGTTGCAGAACCGATAAATCTGATCAATTTTCCATCATCATTTCATTCCTCTCACTCACTCATATTTTATTGGGAAAAGGAGATGAACATTTAATCCACATCGGCAAGTTTCAACCATAGAGTGTGTACGAGACGGAACGCGCGCTACAGCGCGCTGTAATTGTAACAATCATAATTGAAAATCGCAAAATCAGACGAGTGGAACCAATGAGGAATAAGCGTGACAGACTTAAGCGAGGTGTCGATAGTTATCGAAATTAAGTGTATGTTCTTTTTAGAATAGGATTCCACACTTTCTACTCCTTCGCTATTCAGAATTTTCAAGAAATCAGTCTACGGAATATCGATTTGACTTCCCACTGGTCATTCTGAAAATTTTCTTCTCTTCATTCACATTTTTCTCATAGGAAGTTGCGTGAGTGCATCCTTTGATTGTTGAAAATTAATGAATTCTGGGAATTTTTTCAACGAGTGACTTCCCACTGCTGGCATTGGAGTGTTTCGAAAGAATTTCTGGTCGTATATCGATTTCTTTCTGATTTGTAAATCAATCGAAAATTGATAATTTGAAAATTGAGGTATTCGTTACCGTACATTGTTAGAAAATTACTTCTGAAATATCAAGTAAAAAATCTCGAAATTTTTAACAATCACTCATTCATACGAAATTTTCTTGTATTTTGTTATTGAAAAATCAGTTGAATTCTGGAGGATTCAATGGAATCGCAATTTTCAGGTCTACATAGTACCGCCAATTATTAAATACTTTGAAAATGCAAACAGCGATGTCCCTGAATTTTCAGTGAATTGAAAATTAAGGTGGATGTGATGTTCAATTTTTGCAATGAATTTGAAAATTCTAGGTGTCATTGAAATCTCAGTGATAGTCTAGCCTGAAAACCCGAATTATCCTGAATTGCCAACCTGAATGAGAGATTTGATCTTAATTTGAATTCAAATTCACATCATTGAGAATTTAAGTGCAACTACTGCTTAATTTTCAAAAAATTTCCAACAGTGCAACTTGGGCAAAAACTGTCTACGTGCTTCCAATGTTGGATTAGGTATGCTGCATGTTCCAGAAATGACAAATCTGATCAATTTTCCTTCATCATTTTCTCACTCATATTTTATTCCGAAAAGGAGATGAACATTTATTCCACCCCGACAAGTTTCGACCATAGAGTGTGTACTCCACACTTTCCGCTTCTTCGCTATTCACAATTTCTAAGAAATCAGTCTACGGAATATCGATTTGAAGTCCCTGTGCACGGAGAGTCCCTTCCCACTGGTCTTTCGGAAAATTTTCTTCTCTTCATTCACATTTTTCTCGTCGGAAGTTGCCTGAGTGCATCCTTTGCTTGTTGAAAATTTATGAATTCCGTGAATTTTTTTAACAACTGACTCCAGTGGAAATCTTGTATTTGAAAAATTATAATTGGATGAGAAAATCAATGGAAATTGAATGCAAGTTCAATTATTCTATGGAAATTATTGACAATTTGGGGGAATACAGTTTACACTGAGAGAATAAATTTCTAATATCTGAAGTATATTTTCTTGAGACAAGTAATTTTTCTTCAATTCCTCTATTCTCTCAGACATCTCAACTCACGTGGCCCGAGAAAGGTCTTGTGCTTTAAAATATTCGTGTCCTCAAGCATGATTTTGTCGCAAATGAACTCACTCCAATCGCATAGAAGAATCGTCAATCTTCAAGTATTTATTGTTTTCATAATTTTTTTGTTATGCAGTTCCAATATTTCGATATGTAATATATTCATAATATAATCTGCAACGATAGTGATAAATGGAAATTCATTCGAGTTCCGTGAACCGCAAACATTCTGAGATTTAAGCAATTGAAAGTAATTTACTTCTCTCAAATAATTATGGTCTACATATTAGAAAATTTTTCTTCAAGTGTAGAATTCCAAATTCATTGTAAATGCAGCCCAATTTGATTTTGAATATTCATGTTCAATTCAAAATTCAAGTGAGTTGTGAAATTACCGTCTTAATTCTACTCGGAACTGGTGAATTCACTTGAATTCTCCGCTGAAATCCGGAATTCTATAAACCGTCACGTGTGAAAAAATTCAGTAGTGAACCTATATATAGGGTACTCGTTAGAAAATTCAATTGGGTTTCTATTGGGATTCTGTTGGAATCCCATCGAAACTCTATTGGAATTATTCTACAATACCATTTGAGATCATGCAACTTTGCCGTGTGATTGTTCAATAGGTCCTTGATAGAGGAAGTCAGTCCATTCTGCTTTGTTTCACATACGACATTTCTATATTTTTAGAAAAAAAAAACGAAAGCTTACTGCGAAGCTTGCAGCAACAAATGCAGAGCTAGTGCACTAATTCCGGCGGAAATTCTACATAAGATGTTCATTTGTAAAAATTTCCAAAATAAAACAGCCTGATGACGTTGAATACTGGTCTTTGATTGGCGAACATCCACGGAAAGAAATAATTACTTATAATACGACGAGAGCTTCAAAACTGCCGGGTATTTTCCACACGGAGAAACAAATACCAGAAAACTTACTGTGCTCGCACGGTAAAATGGGTTCATTTGGACGGATTCGGAAAAATTACCGTGCCAGCACCGGAAAATTTGCTGTGGAGTACAAGAATTTTTCGCGGTAAATCCGAGAAAAATTCCTGTAGCACGCAGCAAAAATTCCGGTGCTGGCACAAGAAACTCCAAACTTCTTGGAAACTCCTTGAGGGTTTCCTTCAGGAAACTTCTTGATTTTTTGCTGCGGAGTACAAGAATTTTTCGCGGTAAATCCGAGAAAAATTCCTGTAGCGCGCAGCCAAAAATTCCGGTAATTTTTTCGGGTCCGTCCGAATGAACCCATTTTACCGTGCAAGCACAGTAATTTTTCTGGTATTTTTTTCTACGTATAATAGGCCCATTGCAACCAAACGAAAACGAAAAGCTCCATTGTAACCAAACTCGTCAGAAACTAGGTACTTTGTGTACCTAATGATGAAATCTAATATTACTCGGACATCGGCTGATGCTTGTGTATTAGATTTCGAGGAATAGTCTATTTCAGGCAGGCATGGCCATATTATGAAATTATAATCTAGAATATTAAATTTCATCAATATGAAAGTAATTGGCGGCTTGCGTTGATAAAGGTTTAAATATTCTCGTCAAAATATAAAAATAGTATGATATTAATAATTTAAATTTGCGATTGATGATGAATTAAATATATAATAATATGGAACTGTGAATTTTCCATCAAGTAAATAATTCTAATATCTTAAAAGGGATTACCAATTGCCAAAATAATCGGCAATCTTCCTATCTAAATTATTGATTAATAAAATAGTTCAGAATTAGAATATTCAAATTGATGATTACTAAAATAATTAAAAATTTAAGAGTGATGTTAACTAAATGACAGCTTTAAAGTTTAACGTTAATGATGATTTATGGATACGGCTATCCCTGTCGTCCAAGCCGCAGGCGAGGACTGGCCAACCGCGCGAATAAAAAACCCCATGACACCACTCGTGAGTCATATTTTTTCGTAGTAATCTTTACTTTTGCGAGTTTGAGGAAGGGCAAAACCCAATCCCCAGACGAGGAAAACTGAAGCTTAGAACAGAAAAGAAACTAGTGAAGACCTACTTCGCAATTTGCGCCGCAAATTTCCCTGTAGATCTTTATGTGTAGAAATTTCCGAACTAAAACAGCCAGATGGCCTCGAAGACTGATCACCCATTGACTGACACCCGAGAAAATGAAATAATCTGTAAAATTCTAAACTTCATGATTCCCCCCCCCCAAATTTTCTAATGGGCTCTAAAATAATTTTGCTCCCAAAAATTTTGATACACGGAGAGAAATTTTTGATAAGAATTATCCTACCGTTCTATAAAAGTGTATCATGAGTCCCCGTTTCCTCATTTCTATCCCGAAATTTTGTAAAAAATTAATATATGATGATCAAATTTTATTCTACGTTAGAGAAATTTTATCCTGACGCATAATAAATTTTATCCTTCCAGTCCAATAATTTTTATGTAGATAACAACGAAAATTCTAGAACGGTTGGTAAATTTTACCCTATCGGTACAGTAATTTTTACTCTACCGGCACGGTAATTTTTATTTTTATCGGGATAAAATTTCTCTAACGTAGAATAAAATTTGATCATCATATATTAATTTTTACTGAATTTCGGGATAGAAATGAGGGAACGATGACTCATGATACACTTTTATAGAACGGTAGGATAATTTTTATCAAAAATTTCTCTCCTTGTACACCGATTGCGGAATCGATTCAGAAAATTTAAGTGACGGTATCGTAATTTTTCACAAGAGATTCAGATAAAAATTACGGAACGCTCCGGAAAAATTCCGTGACAGTTCCGTAAAATTTCCTACAACCACATTTCGCTCCGGAATTACGGAAAAGATACGTAATTTTTATTGAATATTTCTCTCCGTGTACAACTACCGTTTTGTCGCTCGAAATAACCCCATAAATACCCCCCGAATCAAAACAGTTCATACGCATCAAATATTCATCAGCCTTATTCAGAGTTAGTCGTGAATGTTGTCTACCTGCCAACAGGATTATATCACAAGGCAAATGTGTTACGTCGGTGGAGACAATCTGGGGCACACACTTCTCCCGTTCTCTGGAAAAAAAATCAAATCCTTCCTCTCTCTTTCTCTATAATCCAATTTTACAAAGCGGTTTTAAACATAAAGTATACCGAGACATAACTAAAAATAGAATTTAATGCGCCATAATAGCATTATTTAATATCACGAGCGTCAATTTAACATCAATGAGGCTGTGCGGGACAGTTATGGAATAAAAACTGAGGGAGAAATTGGAAATTGAGGACGGATCGACCTCTCAACCTTTCATGAAGAGCTCGGAGTGTCAATCACTGGAGAAAAATTGGAGGGAAAAAAATACAAAAATGAGGGGAAAATGCAGGGGTAAAACCACAAAAGTCAATTGTGCTTTGTCGATGCACCAGTGTGTGTACCTCGCGTATCACTCTTATTATTCTCCTCACAATGACGGGGGATTTCATTGTTAAACGTTGCTGCTCGTCACTGTCAATGGAAGGAACTTATTATCGTCGAACTACATTTCCTCCTCCACACTTCGGGTTTTTATCGCTCTGCGTTCCACAAGCATGTTTCGATTATTCTGCCTCGAGTACAGGGAGGGGGATTCCCCCTTTTTCAGCCCATTCTCGACGCCCAAACTATTGTTGCAGTCTCAATTGTCTCAGGAGGATCGTATACCGTTTGTTGCAAAGTGGTTTCATTGAATTTTATCGAAGGATTTATGAGATGGTGTAAAGTAACGGGTTTATTACGCAATCCGGGAAAATTACCTCCATTATTTTTTCAATTAAATCTGATTCATGAACGTATGCGTGGAGTCATTGTTCTTTTCTCGTTATCGATACTGTTCGCTTTGCCGGGTGATTTCTTTCTTGATTGCGAGCTCCGGTCTGCAAATTATTGGAGGATTCACGGACGAAAAAATTTAATAAAAGAACCCATCGAGTTTGTTAGAAAATTCTATTGAATTTCTATTGAACTATTAGTTTTTGTTCTATTAGTTTTTGGCCGATTCTATTGAAATGTTCAACAGAAAATATTCAGTAGAAAAAGTCAATAGAATCCAATTTTTCTATATAACTTATTCTATTGAGATATTTTCTACAGAATCTCCTCGGCTCAAATTTTCCAAGTTTTTTCGTTTGATTTTCTTTGTGAGAAGAAAAGAAAAATAGAATGAAAAATACTTAGAAAAATTGAGTCGAGCGAATTCTATAGAAAATATATGAAAAGAATAAGTTATATAGAAAAATCGAATTCTGTTAACTTTTTCTATTGAATTTTTTTCTATTGAACATGTCAATAGAATCAGTCATAAACTAATAGAAAGTTTAATAGAAATTCAATAGAATTTTTTAACGAATTCGATAGGTTTTCTATTAAATTTTTTCGTGCGTGTTGAACGAAGAGTTTACTGAAGAATAAAGTTTTCAGGCCGGCGGGCGCAATGTACATACACTGATAGACTGATTCATTTTTTGCAAACGAGATTCGCTAACTATTAACAAATGATAGAGTTGAATATGATGAAATGAATATTCGTCAATAGTTAGGGAATGGCTCACTTGAGAAGTGAAAATCGAGTCAAACAAGGCTCCTCAAATGTGCATTTCGTAACTATTAACGAATGCACATTTGGTGAAACCAAATAGACCCTCGTCTCCAACCAAATCCATTCATTAACAATAACTAATCTTTTCTATCAGTGTAGGGGAGACTGGGGCGAAATGAGACCTCTGTAAAATTTGAGATTTTACACAATGATTGGTTTTTCTACAGTCACTAATCAAATACCCCATTGTTAGTAGATTTAAAATATAAATACAACTCAGTTTTAAAAAATTACAATCTGAAAAAATTCTAAATGGAAGTTGATAAGAATAGTAGCATTCAGGTCAAGTTAACGCTCAATTCTTAGTCTAGTATTATTGTTAATAATTAATTAGTAAATGTCAAAATAACCACGACCATGACGAAGTTTGATCCTCGTGCGGTAAAACGGGAAAGACCCTTAATAATTTCATTCGATTTATAATCTGCCCTTGTACTTAAAATTTCATGAACAGCCGATTCGTAATTTTCATAAGATGAATATTGAATGCGATTTAAGGGGAAAAAAAATTATGAAATTTCAGATTTCACCGAAAATTCCAAATTTTTAAGCACCATTAAGACAAGATTTTCACAACTTATTATAATTTTTTACGAAAAAATGAATATTTAGTGTTAAGTAATGCTGAATTTCCAATTAATTGAAAATTCAAGATTATATTCACCGAAAATTTCCGGATTTCTATTAACTTTCAGGAAATAATTAAACTTACATAAGTAGTTCTCATTGATTTTCCCATGAGATTCTGAATTTTCAATGACGAAATTCCTTGAAATTTTAGTGGAACTGAAATCTGATAAAAATTCCCTGAAAGTTTATCGGAGATTTACAGCCAAAAAATTTTCAAGTGTACAAGAAAAATCTAGTTATGAACTTACAAAAATTCATAACTGTAAGGTGAAGTATATACACGAGACAAGAAATTTTCTCATTCCCGTAAAAATTAGAATATTGCTCATAACGACGATTAGAGATTCTTCATGACTTTCTCTCACTCCACAGGATAATATTTGACAGTTATTTGGTTAAAGAAACAATTGCAGAGCTAGAGGTAAATTATCAAAAGCTACAGAGAAATTATCGAAATCTAGGGGGAAACAACCGCTGTAATTTTAATTGGCAAGTACTTCATGTTATTGAATACTGAACTCTGATTGGCCCAGGGAAGGCCAGATCCGATTACCAAAAATAATCAGTTGAATACCGTGTTGACTATAAAATAACATTCTCCTAGGGGAATTTTATTGGCTGAAATTTGGATGGGAAGAATTCTCACTTAAATTCTCTTTTTCACTCTAAAATCACTCAGACATTTCCCTCTACTGGACTACTACAGCGACAAAGGACAAGTCTCGATGAGAGAGACATTGATGGCAATGGTACTCCTCCTAACAAACGGCGAATGCACGTTCGGCTTGCTATCGATAATCTGCGTGACCTTTGATTAACAAACATTCCACCCTGGGTATCCACGAGGGCACTGGAACAAGATACACGTTAAACCAGGATGCCACTTGAATCCCTGCGGCACGAATGAATCGATACCCGCATGTTATATCCACCGGTCCACACTGAGAGAAAAATATAATTCTTCTGACTATATTCCATCACCATCGAATTATAGTCAAAATGTCCGCAACAATTTTTCATGGGTTACGGTAACCATGGCCGGAGAAGTAATTACTACAATGGAATGTAGTCATTGCAACTATTTTATAGTTCTCCTCACGATAGATTTGTCGTGGTTACTTTTGAACTTTGGTTAGTTTAACTGCATTTTGATTTGCAAAAATTACGCTTGTGAAGTTACTCTAATGTTATGTGCCGCATACAAAAAAATCGTATCGTTCACCAAAATGCCTCAACTATTTTCTTATTGTAAATCGAACTTCAGATTTTTCTCTCAGTGCATCCCTTTTATCTGCGATGCCCTTGTGTACGGCAGGATCGTCAGTATTTGACTGTAACATTTTAGTGTTTTTTGGGGAATGCACACAGGTACGTGGACAACATTCGGGGGATGTACGAACGAGGAGACTGCTGAGGCTGTTGTGGCCTTGGCCTACGACAGTGGTATCAACGTATTTGACCTGAGCGAGGCGCACAGCGGCCACCGCGCTGAGACTCAATTCGGTCGTATTCTACTGCGGCGATCCTGGAATCGTTCCAGCTATGTTGTCACCACTAAAATCTATTGGAACACTAAGTAGGTTAAGAAAAATTTGTCAATATTTTTTGGGAAATTGACTAGAAGAAAAAAACAACACATTTGACAAATTTATTCATTTATTTGTTCATTTATTTCTTGATGTACTTATCCATTTTTTTACACTGTTTAAAACTTAAGAATTAAGAATCACGGGGTCGCGTCAGTAATTTAGCAGCGAAGCGGTAAACCAGGTCAAGTCGATTTTGACTATTGGCCAGATTTTGACGAATATCTCGGAATCTAAAAGAGATACAACACTTTTTATCACAACCTTTTTTGTAGAACCAAATAAGGGTTATAAAAAATATTTTGAGAAAAATTTTGCTATCTCTCTTAGATTCCGAAATATTCATCGAAAACTGACCAAAAGTAAAAAACGACTTGACCCGGTTTACCGCTTCATTACTGAATTTTGGCCACAAAATAACAATGTGCTAGTGAAGTGAATATGTCATTTAGTAATGACGAATCGTAAAAGGAAAATTGTAAAAAATATTTTGATTAGTTTTATCGTTTCGTTTGTTTTTAATTAATTATTCAAGTTGCTCACATATGGGCTTTATGAACACTATTGTGTCCCTTACCCCTCACACTGTTGATAATGTGCTAGCCAACAGAGGAAACTATATTTGTGGACGTCCGCATGAAAAGGGACCACTTTGTCGATGTGGTGTTAGGTATACTCTGATAATATTGATAACATTCCGCACACTTTGAGCCCAAAATGATCTTCATAGGGTCAAAAATGACGTCGTTGGAAAAGATGGAAAAAACAATTTAACATTGGTACAAATGGGAGTTGCTGACACAAAAACGTAAATATCTCGGAAACTTGAATCGACAAAGTGGCCCCTTTTCATGTTGACGTCCACATTTATTTATATTAAACCCTCAAAAATACGGGTATGAAGTCTCAGAAAATCGTAAAATCGGTAAAATACAAGGCTTCCCGTCGCGAACAAAAAACAAAGCCATTATAATAAGCACACTGTTAGAAATTTTTTGAAATTTCATGGAAAATATGATATAGTAATTCTCATAAAAGTGACATTGAATTGGACTTAGGAGAAAAACGGTTAGGAAATTTATGGTTTTAGGTAGAATTCAAGGAAATTCATGAGTTTTAAGTGGAAGTGAAATGGAAATTTCACAACTTGATTGAATTTTCGGTGGAACACGAATATTCAGCAACAAAATGATATTAATTTTTAATTTTTCCCTGAATTTTCCTGATTTTTCTGAATTTTCACAGAATAATTGAACTGAAAAATCAGATATTTTATTAATTTTTAGATCATTTGAACAGAAAACCAATGGAATATTTGATTTTTCAATGGTAAAATTTCCTGAAATTTCAGTGAAACTTGAACAGGATAAAAATTTCCGAAATTTGGCACGGAAAATTCAGACGAAAATTTTTAACAGCGTAAAATAAAAAATACGCATACAACATGTTTTAATTCAATTGAAATGTAGGGGAATGCGGGGAATTGGTCATTTTGAAGAATTCGATTTAGATGAGTATAATTTTAACGCTTAAATAAGAACTGGGAAACGAAGCGACTTTAATTAATTTTCATTCTGAATTATTTACGATCCAAAATGGTCCATTTTGCCCTACTTCCTCCTACAATCAATGAGATTCTTCTTCTATATCAGATGAGACGATTCACAGCTCGAGGCTTCCGGACTGGTAAATACGCCATCAGTGACACGAAAACATTCCCAACTAGTTTGACCAAAACGCATATAATTTATTTTTACTCCGAGTTATTTAAAAACTACGTTTGCTCATTTTATTGAGACATGTCTTGCCAACCTTGCTCTGGTTTTCGAGTTTTTTTTATTTACACCATTTTATGCCTCGTGTGATCGACGAAATCGATAAGATTATTTTTAATCTGTTGATGCAGTCGTGGGATTAATTGGGTATTAGAGGTAGTTAGAGGAGTATCTGATTTCGGGTTTGACTACTTAGTGTTGATGAGGATCTGAACGGTGAATATTTCATGGAAGAGAGGGCACGTACGAAAAAATTTCATAGAAAAATCTAGCGCATTCTACGGAACTCTATTGGACTCCTATTAGAAATTCTATCAATTTTTTTACCGACTTCATTGAAAAATTCCACAACTAAAAATTAAGCTACAAGTTTTCAATTGGAATAATTATTTTATTGGAATGTTATAGAAAAAGGAATAGATTTCGATTTTTTCATACAACTTATTCTAGTGAGACTATTTCCTATAGAAAGTTTCTTTTTTTTCACTGTTTTTTTTTCTTAAAATTCAAGTAAAAAACTTGGAAAATTCTAACTGAGGACATTCTTTAGGAACAAAATCAATAGAATAAGTTGTATATAAAATAGGATTCTATTGCATTTATATACAACCTTTTCCAGGAAATATTTTTATCTAGAAAACGCTTAGCAAAACTGCGGAATTGTTCAACAGAGAATCGGTGTAAAAGTAAAAGAATTTACAACATAAATTCGCTAGCCCGGTGGCTTGGCGCAGTGGATAAGTGCGTTGCCTCCCATGTGAAAGGTTCCGAGTTCAAATCCCGGTCGGGTAGAATGGTGCGATCTAACCAGTAATATAACGATAAAAAAAATGAATGAATTCACTAGTTTATCAAACGATTTTTCCAGGGAATCCGCTATTTTTTCTGTGAATTTCTTCGTACGTAAGATCATTTTATTAATAAAAAAATCCCAAATTCTCACTTTTTTTCATAAAAAAAAACTTCTTTTGCAAACCCGAAATTTAATTTCGTCGCTTTTTCTATTTTGAATAGAAGCAATATTCATAAAAATTGAAATATGTAAATGTAATTTGATTTTTTTAGAACTGAGGGGCGTGGGCTGTCCAGAAAACACATTATCGAATCTGTACAGGCGTCCCTAGCGAGGCTGCAGCTGTCGTACATCGACATTGTGATGATTCATAAGGTCGATCCAATGTGCCCGATGGAAGGTGAGGACATAAAAAGCAAAAAATATTGCGATCAAATCCGGAAAACCTCACCCTGAACAATCGATACCAGACGTACCGACAGCCGACAGTAGTAGCAGTGCTACGTGGTCAGACATTGCTATAATAAAAATAATAGGAAAATATTTACAGAGATCGTACGAGCGATGAATTATGTAATCAGCAAAGGGTGGGTCATGTACTGGGGTACATCGAGGTGGACTCCCGTGGAGATAATGGAGGCTTACACCAATTGCCGGCAATTCAATTGTGTAACACCTATTGTGGAACAGGCAGAGTATCATCTCTTCTACAGGGACAAACCGGAGCTTTATATGCCAGAGCTGTACAATAAAATAGGTAATTATCATAGGAACATTGATTATTGGCGTCATGTTTGTGATTGAATGCATCGTAATTCAATTTTTATAGAGAAAATTTTCCATAGTCGTGAGTGCAAAGAGAATCAGAAAATATTAGAAACGTATTTTGTATGTTCTGCATGTTCCTACAAAAAACTAGGCCTCGTTCAATCTGCACCATTTAACCCTGAATCTGACCCTTGTGACCCTTAACATGACCCTCGTAACACTTATTCTGACCCTGGTGACCCTTAATCTGACCCTTGGAATATTTTATTATAAAACCTATCAAATTCGCTAAAAAAATGTTGTTGGATTCCTGTTGCGGTTGTATTAGTTTTTCATTCTATTTAAAAATTCTGCAGCTTTTCTGCGTTTTCTTTTAATAAAAAGATTCCATGGGAAGAATTTTATTTTGAAAATCAATAAAATTTGCTGAGTATTTTTGTTATTAACAATTAAGGGAATAGAAAATTAATTATTATAATGTGATCATTGCATAATTCATAACTTATGTTGCAAATGAATTTTCTTGGATTAAACATAACATGGGGTTTTCCGTCTTGACAAGTCGACTTTTAGAAGAATAGAATAGATGGAATAATGAACTTATTATAGATGAATCAATTGATCGAATTGACCCATATAAAATAAGTCCCAGCTAAAATAATATGGGAATCTTCCACAAGGTCTCATTGAGTTGTTCTTCGATAAATATGCAAATTAAGTCCATCACCGGACTTTACCCTAGAGAAATGGAATCGTGGATGAATAAATCAAGAACTAAGGGGATGGCGACCTGCAATGGCAGGACTTCCTCAGTTATGCGATAAATGTGATCACTAAGTGGATGGGTGATCACGTGGGAGGCAGAAGGGACGAAAGATATTTCATATATGTAACATCCAACCCATCGGCGTGATAAACTTTTACCAATTTAACACAGAACATTCCGCGGCTGCTGAAGTTGTGAACGTTAACAACTCCTCATTTACATCTGATTCGACTTTTGCATAGGGTTCTTACGACGTCAAGAACGTGAATTACGATTCTCAAAATTGAAAATCAATTCGGTTTGGTCACATGCGAAAGGTTCCGAGTTAAAAACCCGACCGGGTAGAATGAGATCTAACCATTTAAGGATGTTCTACACCCTTTCTGCCAAAATTCACGTTTTTTTAATTTTTCTGGCAAACTTATGATGGAATTGACGTGAAAAAATATAACGTTTTTGCGTTTTGTCATTATTTAATGACTGACGAAATTTTAAGATGGTGCGAACATTTTCCTGCGTTCTCTCTAAACTTTTAAAAAGAATCACAAAACTGTAGAAAAAACGCATGAAAATTATCGCACCACTACGCAACTTCGTGAGCCATTGAAGAATGACAAACCACAAAATCGTTAATTTAAATCGTAATTTTTTCACGTCACTCCCATCGATAATTTGCCAGAAAAATGAAAACAACGTCAATTTTGGCTAAAAGGGTGTCGAACATCCTTAAAGTCTTGATCGTCATCGCAGTATACCCCAACCGGATCGTAGCGATGTAAAATAACGATAAATAAAAATTCGGTTTGGAAATCTTCTCCTGAATACTTCTATTTACAAAAATGCGCAAGAAAGCTCATTTTATCCATCGATGCTATTCACTGTTCTCAATGAAGCAATCAATTGAAAGTACTGAAATTAAGTCATAAAAGGACTTGAGAGAAGATAAAAAATTACACTTCACCAGTACCTTTGGTATTTGTGAAAAGCACTAAAAGTACTAGAAAAAAGTAGTGAAGCTACTTCCTCCCATTACTATTTCTATTTGATCGGCAGAGATGGTACTTCACTAAAGGATACAAAAAGCACTTAGAACAAGTATTTTTCGAACTTTTCACACGTCAACTTCTCCCAAGTGCCGGTCGGTACTAGTGAGAAATACATTTTCCTTTGGGTGTAATTGGCCTTTTGCATAGAATTCTTTTATCGCCATAAATCAGAGTAGAATAACTTCCCTCATCGGGGAGCTACTGAATTACATGAAACGCCTTTTGAGCGATTGTTTCTGCGGAAGAGAAAAAGGGGAAAATGGAAGCTACATGGGGATGAAACAAAACAGGAAGATTTGCACTGACCTTTGTGAAGCTCGGAGAATGTTCAGCGGAAGAGAAGCGCGTAAAATGCTACTTGGTTAAAGTGGACAGGTACATAAAGATGGAAGTTGTGGAGGCGGATGAGGCACCTGGAGTGCCAGTGATCGGAAGCAGTATCCTGTTTTATGACTATCTTCTCACCCATTACAAGAAATTTATCTTTTTGTGAAGGGATTGGAGAAACTCTCAGTGAAGAGCTGCAGGATTTTCAGTTCGGAAAAGTACTGCAGTTTTGATGTGTATAATTATTATTATTATTTTAAACTTAAGATTTGAATTTTGTTGTCAAGTGAATGTGTAAAAAAACGAAATTTATGTACGCAATAAAATTATTATTATTATTGATTATTATTATTACTATTATTATTATTATTATTATTATTATAGATGTTTTTTTGGGAATAAGAAATTCAAATGCAAAATCCAAACCATCTTAAATTTTCTAATATTATTCAATAATAATAATTTCCTAATAAATTCAATAATGTTATATCAATACTATCATTATTATTATTAAAATAAAAATTCACATTCGTCCGTCCCCATGTCCTCTACATCGGAGTCAGAATGAAAATACCCTACACAGAGGAAAAAATAACTCTGCAAAAAATTATATGATCTACGTAGATCAGATTAACTTGTGGAAAATTAACCAACTTGACTGAACAAGTGAACTTGGGGGAAATTCACTTGTGAAAAGTTCGAAAAATACTTGTCCCAAGTACTTTTTGTATCATTGAGTGAAGTACCCCCTCTGAACTATTTTTATGAATTAATTTCAGTACTTTCAATTGATTACTTCATTGAGAGAAGCGAATATTATCGATGGATAAAATGAACTTTCTTGCGCATTTTTGTAAAATATTCAGGAGAAGATATTTTGTAGGAAAAAATCAGTAGATTGTGATTTTTATGGGTGCTCGCCCAACCGAATTGATTTCCAATTTTGAGAATCGTAATTCACGTTCTTGAAATCGTAATTCACATTATTCTGACCGTAATTTATGATCTCAAAAGCGTAATTTATCCGTATGATAAAATCGTAAATTACGTTTTTGAAAACGTGAATGACCATTTCAAAAACATATTTTACCGTCAGATTTGTCTGTGCGTTAACTTGGGCTTCAACATTTCGATCCTCATTTGTAATTTTGAATGCATTCCTGAAAAAAATTATGAGTACTGGATTTGAGTACTATTGCTACTTATATTTAGTTCTGGTGGTACTTTTGAAAAAAACTAGCCAGCTACTCAGTACAAGTACTTTTTTTACTTGTCCCTACTAACGAAAGTACTTGTGACAAGTACTGAGGTACTTCTCACCAGTACCCAGGTACTTGACGCATGATAATTGCATCCAGTTCTTTTGTGACTTCGTGGAAGTACAAAATTTTCCGTTTCCCCAGAAACCCCTTGGTACTGGGTAGAAGTACGTTTTCTACTGATCAGGAGTAATTTTTTTTGAGTGCAACTTTCCTCTCCGTCTAGAATGCGGCTTTTGTATGAAACTTCTTCATCATCATCACCTAAAATAAAATAAAAGAGACTGAGAACCGTTTTTCATAAGCAATTTTAATGGAATAACGAAAATGCCTCCAATTTTTCAAGGTGTGGGATTAATGGCCTGGTCCACCGTCACTATCGGCATGGTCTCATCGAAGCCGGACGACACCGGTGTTTCCTTCCTCTCACGATCGTCATATAAGGTGAGGACATAAAAAACTTTCCCACTACTTTATTTACGACGTTTCACTCACAAGTACGTGATTAATTTAATACGAAAAAGAAAAGAGTGGCGAGGGGGAGGAGAAATCCGTAAAATGAAAAATCGAACAAGTTTTATTCCACATCTTCTTCAACCTAAATTGCCTGGGATCCCGCGGGCAATTGAACTTTATAGCTGCTTTGTGTGCTTGCAGAATAAATACTCATCGTTCAGTTGGACCGAGGACGAGACGCAATCTTTGTACAAGGAGGTAAAGTTTTAGAATAGTTTCTCAGTTCAATCTGTCTTCTCAAGCTCTTTTCAATCGAAATTGAAGAACAAAAAAGTAGTCCGCGTGGGAATTTAATTTTGAGAATTCAATCATCTTTAGCATCGCCGGGATATGACACCGGAGTTCGGATCTAAGGACAAACCGGTGGAGGAGGAGGCACGCAAGTATTCGGATAAGTTGAGGGACGTGTGCTCACTCGCGGAGAGACTCGGATGCACATTTGGACAATTGGCTATTGCGTGGTCCCTCAAGAATGAAAGTGTCCAGTGCCTTCTTATCGGAGCGTCTAATATTGATCAGCTTTACGAGAGTCTGCAGAGTCTACAGGTGAGCTCATTATATCAGGCAGAATTTACCACAAATTTGCTGGTTGCAATCTTCATTTCGATATCTTGATGAAATGATTATGAACTTTAGCAGTATAATGTTATTGAACTGTTATCATTATAATCAGTATTATTCGATCAAAATTATTTTCAGGTACGAGTAGCTTTCATAGTTCCATATGGACCACTGTTAAAAATTTTCGTCTGAATTTTCCGTGCTAAATTCCGGAAATTTTTATCGTGTTCAAGTTTCACTGAAATTTCAGGAAATCTGGTCATTGAAAAATGAAATATTTCAGAGATTTTCTGTTCAAATGATCTGGAAATCAATAAAGCACTTGATTTTTCAGTTCAATGATTCTCTGAAAATTCAGAAAAATGAGGAAAGTTCAGGGAAAAATTGAAAATTCATGTCATGTGGATTCTGAATCTTCATGTTCTACTGAAAAATAACAATTTTTTCCATAAATCGGATTCAATGGCACTCTCATGAGATTTACTATAAGACACGGAGAGAAATTTTTTAGAAAAATTCTAGTGCTAGCACGGGAAGAGAAGCGCAAAGTGACGGCCAGGAAAAAATTCCAGTGCCGGCACTGGAAATTTTATTAGGGAAAACGCTAACTATTACCCGAATTTCTCTGAAAATTTCACAGAAATCCCCAGAAATTTTACCAGAAATACCAAGAAATTTTACCTTAAGAGCACTAGAATTTTTCACAGTCGGTGGATTATAATTTTTTCCAGTACGCGCACTAAAATTTTTCTAGAAACTTTCTCTCCGTGTATCTTCCACGAAATTGAAAAAAAAAATTCACAGTGTGTTAATGATTTCGAGAATTTAAATCATCAAATTTCCCAATTAAATCCGACAAGAAGAATTAAAAACAAATATTGAAAAACCCGTCTTTTTTACATTAATTTTTTGTAATTAAATAATGAAAATTGTTTAACCTTCGGAAACTTCATAATTATACATGACAGAAGGCACTGATATGCGAAATATCAATTCAAGAGCAATTTCCCTCTCATTTCATATGGTTTTTTGTGTAAAACTATGTTTCCATATTTTAATCTCCAATATAATTACACATATAACGCATTAATTGATTGAAACTTATCTAAATATAGCTCGTACCGAAGCTCAACACAAACATGATGAACGAGATCGAGCGAATACTCGATAATAAACCGTGCCGTCCACCGATGGTGTCCACTCTGGCGCTTAGATGACAATCGATCTGCCCCCACAGCAGTGCTGGGGGCAGTCTAGAGGACGGGGCGGGTAGCCCCAAGAGCGAAGCTGGCCACAGTCATGATCAGGAGCAGACCAAAGAAGTGACCAATAAACTACCATTCTGTGAGATACAGTGAGCCAACTTGACATACCATCCAAAGGCCAACGATAATTGTCGTTGGATATGTTGTTTATCTCAGGGTCCTCTCAATGGTACCCCCTTCGTCACATTATCCTGTTAAATTCATACCAAAATACTCGACGACAATACTTCGAAGTCACTCGAGACACTAAATTCAGCGCAATTTTAACGGGTATGAGGGATGAATAATTTGCAACAAAGGGATGTCTCCTATTTCCTTTCAATCCTTTTTACGATAGGATTTCATCCTCAACACGAATAATTAATGAATTAGTGAATTAATGATAAATTTTCTCTTATAAAATACAGTTTAGATCCTCAGACGTAGGATTTTTTGAGAATGAAAAATGCCCGGTGTTACTTGGGTTTCGTCATAGGACTTATCAATTTCGATTCCAATTTGCTGAATAAATAAAGTAGTCGAGGAGGCAAAGATATTCGCTAAACTGATCAATTCTATCCGGTGCTCTAGGAAATTAAAGGCAGACGGCGCGAGAGTGGGTGAAATTTTGTTTGTATCAATTCCCAGTATTCGAAATGAGGCAATCGAGAGCGCTACAGTTCGCTCAATATTACGTATGATTTGTTTTCGAGAAAGGGTGTCTGAAAATTTTTAGGAATTGTTGCATCGATTTCAATGAAATTTGGTGATCAATCGATAAGAGAAAATGATTAGAAAAGGATGGTATAGAAGTCAAGAGGTAACTTGATTTTTATAGTGCTTTATTGTCTGACGAATGAGCACATTATCCCTCCAACGTATTTTTAATCATTCATTGCTCACGTATAGATTTCGCAATAGACTAAACAATTACGCGAAGATGAAGGTGAAAAATAAATTAATAATAATTCGAAACAATTAACTAATTCTATTCAAGATTATAGTGACAGAGAACCAGATGATGAAGATTTGGGGAAAAAAAATTGAGATGAATTTCTAGTCGATAATAGGGTAAAAGTTGAAAAATCTATTCTCCCGATTATTATTAAATACAATAGGTGAAATAACGCAATGATAAAGTGAAATTTAAAAAACCCTAAATTAAATGATTAACACTATGAAATAAATTGCGCAGTGGTGCCCGGCCATAAAGTTTTTCAGCCAGACCGTTCTATCCGCTTGCGATAATGATCATAAAACAAATAAACGAACAAAAAAAAATAATTACTCAATAAAGAAATATTTAAAAATAATAGGAATATCAATATTTTACACGTAAAGAACAATAGGGCATAGGAGGATTTTCAATTTAATATAATAATATAATAATACGTTGAATCGCAACTTATAATATATTTTTTATCGCAAAACAATCTAATCTTACGAGAATAATGAAGAAAAATTAATAAATAACGGTCACACGAAAGCACCGATGCAGAAAGTCGAGGAATCGCTTTAGACTGCCTTACGACCTCAAGGGAGAGGGTGGGAGAAATTATATTAAAAAAATTGTAATATGTAAAGAACGAAAAAAAAAACAGATTATCTTTTAAAAAATTCAGCTTTAGCCATGCAAGCAATGATGGAAGAGACAGATAACGCGAAAAACCCATTTCATTAGCAAATTTCTCCGAGTATTATTATCTTTCGTCTTTCGCGAAGCTTTGCAGCCTTCCTTAGATTTCTATAAAGACGTACATAATCTTCTCATGACTCGATTAACTACCAGTCTCGATGAATTATCCCCATATTACCAGAGACGATATAGACGGATGAATGAAAAGGGTAAAGAAATCGGGGTTGATCCATATTCATGGATGATTAGATTATTTTCAAACGAAATCATCTTGACTATCTTTCAGGCGTGTAGCAACCCAATCAAATAATTACCAGTTTTCACGATTTTTCTTGATAATTGATAGCGTATTTTCACGATTTTATAGATTATTGAAGTTGCATAGAAATTTTTCAACGCGAACTGACAAATGAGGAACACGAAATACCGATGTTTTCAACTATCATACTCATCTAGAACATATCCAAGTTTAATCATTAGAGAGAATTAAGAAACTTTAATCAATCGTTATTAAGGAAAATAAATCATGACGTCGGTGTCTCATTTTCCTCGGATTGACGTTCGTGATTGATGATTAAAATTTTGATTTGCCATTCGATGTACTGAGAAGCCCATCATGAATATAATTCTAATCAAAATACGTTACACTACAAAATTGCAAACGTCATCAGCTTGTTTGATGGTCACGAGAATAATTGGAGGAGTGATGCTCGTGACTACTTGTGTCATTACGAAAGGACTTTGTTATAATTGACAGCAGGAACTAGCAGTATTGTACATCGAATCGAATATTTCATTCAGCGGAATAGTCCTGACAATTTATCACCTCTCAAGCACCAATAAGAATCAGACCGCGGACTTTCTAGTGAATTAGAATAAATTGATTGAGAAAAATACGATGAAAAAGACGTCTTATTCCATTCGATACATCATGTCGCACTCGAGGAATGACAAATTGGCGTTTCATTCAGTCGAATCAACCGGAAATACGAATCAATGAAGCATTGCTGCGATATTAATGAAAAACAACTGTATAAACTAATTGTGTTTTTTAATGTAAAACGTTCATTTTTTACCAGCGTCGACACTTGTACATTATTGTATGTGTTCATGTATATGGTTTAACGATGACACGAAACAAGAATGAAATTTATATTATAATCAGTGGGTCACTGGCACGACATTTGATACCTTGACGTCGATGGTGCAGTGAAATAATGCGATGATAAATAATTTTAAAAAGAAACAAAAAAAAACATAATGAAAAAATATTGTTTTTCAAGTTGTTACATCAACAATGCCAATTGTTTAATAAAGTTTCAATCGCGGTGGAATGAGAGTGCGAACAAATATTTGTCATTGTTATTAATTGCAATTTGTACCTTGTCTCAGATTTTCTGCATTCCCATTATCGCAAAAATCATCGGTACGACTCTTGATTAATTAGAAGAGATTCACAAACAAGTGACGCACGTAGTCAATTTCAATGAGTAACATCTGACATTCAATCTCACGATAAAAGTTTATTTTGGCAGCAAATAATTTTTTCTTCTGTTGAGTATCAGAGCTCATTAAAATTAAGGATTAATCTTACATTCTATTTAACAATAATAACGTCAGGCATGAGGATGATAACGAGATGATTGATGATCGATGGATTTTAACAATGTGACTAGTGCACTGAGAGAAAAATTGACATGTTATAACAAAAATAATTTCTTGACTGAAGTACATCGCACACGTATTCGATCAATTCATGGTAAATTTTTGGCAAAAAACTAGTGACCTTCGAATTGTTGAAGTGTAATACTGAATGAAAAGATAGCCCTTCCAGTAGAATCTTTTTTTTTCGTATTCAGGCGTGGGAGACGGATATAAGTGGGAATCATGTGTAGAGGGGATTCCCACCAGAGGATAAACTTATGCTGGAAGGCCTATTCGAGATGTTAACTAGGCGCGAGGTGGCGCTGATGCTTTAACATGGCCAACATAAAACGTTTCGAATGAAATCAACAAAAATTGTATTAGGGGAAGCTTCGCATTGATACACACAATTGGGGCTTGTCTCTGACTCGATTATGTTCCTCAATAATAAATGGGTTTTTACTCCATTTATCCCCTTAGGACTTGAAAGTGAAAAATTTGAGTGAAAAATTTCAGTCGGAAAATATTATGTCAGCAATCTTGTAAGCTCCAGCGCCGCCACTGCTCAATTTAGCATCGCGAATAGTATATTTCGGTATTTAGCATCGCGAATAATATATTTCGGTACAAGTGCGACGGGGTTTTTACGAGTGTGAAGCTGAAGGCCCGCGGCGAAACCGAGGGGTGCCAATCGCACAAGCTGAAAAATCCCCATCGCACATGTCTCGAACTGTATTGTTTGCTAGTGATGTTACGTTCAACGAGTGCTGCCCTTTTCGTTTACAAGTAAACGAAAAGACATTTCGTTTACGAGTGAAGGAAAAGGCACTTTACGACACTATGCCCGATAAATCGCGGTTTTTCGGGCCCAGCGGCATAAAATATTGAATGTCACACGGCGATAATACTTTTAATTCGTCGTAAAACTTTTAAAGATCATTTTCCCAATTTTTTTTTCAAATCTGAACGTAATAAAAGCGGCCATTAACTCCTTTTGAATGAATAAATGAATACATAATGATCAAAAATAATATGCAGAAATGAGTATTCCCAGTGACAGGAAATAAACGATTTCGTGAGGCAAAACATTCTCACTTTATCGTGAAATGTTCATGTTCAAGTCATGAACACTTCACGGAATTCTTACGTTATCTGAATTATTATGCGGAATTCATGTCTCAAGCAATTTATCTTCAAGAGGGGAAATATTTCGCCCAAGAAACTAGTTTTGTGATATTATACCGATATTTCTCTCAAAGTGAATTCCCTACCCTCTCTAATATTAACCATTATATTCAGTTTTCACACATGGGTAGATTGACCTGCCAAAAAACATTCGACTCCAGTAGAATCGAAAATGTTAAGAATAATAAGTACATGATTAAACAGGCAATACCAACTCGTTTGTTCAATTGAAATTTGTAGTACGCTGTGACACTGAAGAATCCAATAACGCACACAATGATCGAGAGAACACTGAATGTAATAGCGCCAGATTCAATGACAATGTCCGATCCAGACATGACTGATTTAATTATCCATGGCAATCCGAGACACATGAGGATGTCCAGTGTATTGGCACCCAGTGTATTACTCATCGCCATGTCTCCATTCCCTACAAGAAAATAATCTCAATGAGCATGATGAATGCAAGAGGAACCAATTGCCTCTGACTCGAGGGGTCACTCACTTCGTAATTAAGTCCCACCATAATTTGAAAATGAAGTTGATTTCACGCGTTTATAGTGTGGACTTTAATGGCTTCGATGCCGAAAAGTTTTGATGTCGTTGACTTTAAGCGTTATGTGACATTGTTTCGTGACTGCGATTGACTTTGAATGATTGTATACATGAGAGATAAAATATTTCAGGAGCAATTAAGCCGTGGAGGTCACGGAGGAAGAATGTAATAAACGAGAGGAGGTTGGACAACATGGGTGATTGAATGAATTGAATGAATTTTCAAAATTTGGTCACCAAAACATAGTAATCTGAAGTAAATAATGACGAAAAACGATGCGTTAATAAATAATGAAATTCTGAACTTTGCATTGCAAAGCAAGTTTTCACATGCATAATTCTACAGTTAAATTTTCCGTATTTGAATGATGCAAGTAATTTCGAACTTTTGCTCTATTGATTTTGATTGATTTCTTTGACTCCGAAAGCCTCCACCGTAATTTGCGAGATGATTTCGAAATATTGAAATCACTCAATTCTACTCTATTCACGTCAAATCACTGATTTTGCTTTTATGAGTACTGTGATTTTACGCAACTTCTTCACGAATTCCAGAAGTGAGTATTTCTTCGTCCTGACCATAAATCTCAATTGACGAGTGATAAATTAGTACATTAGTCAAACACCGTTTTCAGACAGTTGAAGAAAAATTAGATTCGTCACTCGGGCGAAAAAACTTTTCTGACTCGTGTAAACTCTCACACTCGTTCGAATAGAATATTACGGCACAAGTGAAAAATAGTACATTTCGATAGTAGGGCGCATAAATTTTTTTTTGGCAAATATGAGTCCGTGTATCGAACAATATTTTTTGCCACGAGGGTCGTAATTTTCCGTTACATTGATTGTAAACGGCGTCGGTATGGACACGAAGTGTACGTCAAATATTATTTTACAGACAGTGAGATGAAAAACAAGTTTCCACTAAAATCCCAACAAGGGATCTACTTGTGACACCGAAATATTTGTTTTGGTCATAAACATCGTTGCTGAAGAAATTCCTCGATAGAGTAGTATATTTCTAACCTAGGGAGGGAAAATAAAGGATCCTCAGCCACCAGTGCAATTACCAGCCGAGCCGAAGGCGAGGTTGGTAAGCACGCGGCTGAGGGTCCTTTATTTTACTTCCCGTGGTTAGAACGTGATTTTCCGTCTCGGCGTAGACGCAAAGTCAGAGTTCCCTCCCGCGAAGCGAGAGGGAAATGTAACTTTGCGCCCGCCGGGACGGAAAATCAATTTATCTCTCACACGGAGAGAAATTCTTTAGAAAAATGCTAGTGCGAGCGCGTGAAAAATGGCGCAAAGTGACGGCCAGGGGGAAATCCCAGTGCTGACACTGGAAATTTTATAAATTAATTTTTCACTGACATCCCCAGAAATTGAACCAGAATCCCCTAGAAATTTTACCTCAACAGCACTAGAATTTTCCATAGACGGTCCATTGCGATTTTTTCCAATATTCGCACTCGAATTTTTCTAAAGAATTTCTCTCCATGCACAAAAATAGCAACAGACTTTTCTCTCCAAATGAAACGGTCACAAAACAACTTTCAAGATCAATCAATGCTCGTCTTTCATTATCTCGATCTGATGTCTGTTGTTTACATACGATTGCGTGAAAAACGACTGAACGAAGTAATCG
Source organism: Diachasma alloeum (assembly GCF_001412515.2). Classification (NCBI taxonomy): domain Eukaryota; kingdom Metazoa; phylum Arthropoda; class Insecta; order Hymenoptera; family Braconidae; genus Diachasma; species Diachasma alloeum. The sequence goes on from NW_021680475.1 coordinate 282,295, forward strand.
GGACACCCCCTGGATTCACCAGATTTAGTGAATCGTAAAAGACAGACTGAAAACTTGGACAATGACCTCGATGATTATCACTCAGTGATAATAATAAGGAAATGGGAATTACCTTGTCTTGACAGTATGACGATGGACACAAGCTCGGGCATATTTCCTCCAGCAGATAGAAAGGTGATTCCCATTATCGAATCGGTAATTCCGAGGGTATCCCCCACGATAGTCATCATCCAACTGACCAAGTATGAAGACACGGCGATCCAGGCAACACACATAATGAATGTCAGTGGATACCAGTTCTTGAAATTTTTCCATCGTGTGTCGGGAATAGTCAGAAAGAGGATGAGCTTCAGGGGCCAGGTGAATACGAACCAAATTCGAGTCAAGACACCACCACTTGGACAATTCAATGGTGAAGCTACAATAATAATTGGTTCTTAAATCGAGGAGTTAATGGGAATCCCCTCAATTTATCATTATTTATGGATGAATATTCTCAAATTATTTTAAGGTGAATCCCCCTGAAATTTGAAAGTCTGTTGTGGCAAAATAAACCTATGAAGCGACTTTTTATATATACCAGTAACGAAGTGGTAAAACGGTTTAAGGGGAGACTACTATGAGTTGTAAAAGTCGTGGGTTATTGGAGTGAGACTTTTCATACGTTGAAGATCGATTATATAGATCTGAAAACGAATAATTAGTGCAAAAAAAAATGTTTTTTATTGTTCGTTTGCCCGAAAACGCTTAAAATGTCAAAAGCAGTCGAGGGCCTCCAATTTTTGAGCTACGAAGGATTTTTTTTTTTTCAAATTTTCGGAAAAATATGTGGAATAACAATTACAAGCTATTTTTTCAATTCGCCTCTTACATGGCTAAATTTGCTTTTTTTGTATTTTTTATATATCAAAGAGCGCCACAATTTCCATACGCTTCCACAACCCCAGATTTTCATGTTTCCGGGCGGTACCCCTTAAATATCCCAGGACAATCGAACCCAAAAGTCGGTCCCTACGGATCTTCGAAAAAAATTCTAAATGATTTAATTTATTACATTCTCATAAGTTATTGAGTTTTTCTATCCTCATGTGTTGTTGATGCAGGCAACAGTAACTGTTTGAATCAAATAAGAAATTATTTCTTAATTAATTTTTTGAATTAAATACGACATGCTTTCACGAATTTTCCATTTTTTTAGAGTTGAATATCGCAGAAACTATATAGTAGAAAATTTTACAAAAAATTCACTATAGCCGGAATTTATCAATCTATCACGGATTAATTTTTTAAGCACATCATAAAGACTGTCTTCTCATAAGATGGAAAAATCAAGTTCGGGGGGACCCTTAACGCCCATGTGGTCTATGTCTCGCATGCTAGGAGCCCGGATTTCATTGTTTATTATCTCTAAAATTCCAAAACAATTATAAACATTATCTATGAAAAACATGGGGACAATCTCAAGATAAACATTCTTTCTAGAGATATACCTCAATGGTTGAATGCATAGGAACCATTGGACACTTCATGGTGAAGCTAGAGTAATGATCGAGTTTCTTTTGAAGAGAAAGTGATATGAATCTGTCAATTCGGGATTGAGTAGACAGAATTTACCAAACTTTGTTCCATCCGTGCATCAAATTTCTTAGGAGAATTATTTTAACGCCGCCGATATCTCAATTTTTTCGTTTTGAAGACATTCATCATTACTTTCGGATGTAAATAAATGGACGATTCTACGGACAAGCGACAACAATAATTGTTTTCCAACAAACGAGTGAATATGAATCTCTTCATTTATGACTGAATTATTAAAATCATCAAACCTGGTTCTACGTATTCGTCAAACTTCTCCGGACAACTACTGTAGCTTTTTCCCTCCTCCATCTCTTTCCTCTTAATATGTTGAATACTCTTCCTATACTCCACAACCAAATCCCCGTGAACAAAGGGTTTGTAACTTCCGGTTGGCATATCCTCATGCTCAGATCTGCGTTCTATCAATAAATTTTCCTCATTCATATCGGGAGAGCAAAAAATTATCAAGATAATCCACAAAAGAAATACCATTTTCATTCTGAAGTTCAGATCTCTTCCTGAACAGTTCCTTAATCTTCTTCGTGCAGTATATAACTTTATTGTTAAGAAATAAAAGTGTGAAATATCCGGTGAATAAAATAATGAGAACCAGAGACTCGTACCACCTGATTTTGCCATCCCACATGACAATCACCAGAGCACTCACCGAGAAAACATAAATAATGCAATCCCTCGAGAGAATCCATGAGTCAAGTTGAATGGCCTGAGATCCCAAGAGAAACAAAAATATGAAATTGAAAATTCATTCTCTTCGACTTCTGCCAGCCATAACGGTCACACGGAGAGAAATATTCAGTAAAAATTATGGAACGGACGTTTTCCGGCAGTTTTTATAGGAATGGAAGAGAAGAAATCTGAAACGTTCAGTGGATTTTCAGGTTCATCACCGAACAAAGTACGAAATTGTCACGTAATTTTTCCCGAAGAAGTAAAATCTTACAGAAACTTCCCGACTTATTATACCTCCAAAATCAAAAATACTTGAACGTTCAACATTTTTTATGAAGCTAGTGAGTTATTTCAACGTTCCGTTCCGTAAAATTTCTCAATCGTTGGGGAAAAAATTACGGAACGATTTGTGGTCTCCACAGCGGTGAGTCATCAGACGGGTGGTTAATTTTTACGGAATAAATCGTAGAATTTACGTGGCGATTCGTACAATTTCAGTTCCGACCCACGCTTTTTATTGAATTTTATTTCGCTCACGGATTACGTTTCGAACCGTAATTTTTACGTTTTTTTTCTAGTCATTTTTATTGAATTTTTCTCTCCGTGCATCCATACGGTTTACGTGAATTTATTCATAAGAAAAAAGCACAAAAATGAATTGTAGAAATGAATTGAAATGAATCGAATTGAAACTTATTGCGAGGGGCTACAGTATTAGAAATTTGTTGAAATTTCATGGAAGATATTCACGGAAATTCATGAGTTTTCAGTGGGACTGAGACGGAAATTTCACAACTTGATTGACTTTTTAGTGGAACATGAATATTTAGAAACAAAATGACATAAATTTTCAATTTTTCCCTGAATTTTCCCGATTTTTCTGGATGTTCACAGAATAATTGAACAGCAAATCAATGGAATATTTGATTTTTCAATGACACGATTTCCTGAAATTTCAGTGGAACTTGAACACGATAAAAATTTCCGGAATTTGGCACATAAAATTCAAACGAAAATTTTTAACAGTGTACTACTTCCGAAATCACGGTGCCACTCTGCGATAACATCAATCCGAAATCACGTTGAAATCGTGTGAAATCCTCGAAATCAATGAAATCACGTGTGTTCAATTCTCTGAAATAATTTCTGAAAACTCGCTGAAGTCTCCAACTCATGCCGAAGTCATTTGAAATCAGTGACTATTTTGTAAGAGAATGCAACGAAGTTAATATCGGTGATTGGTGTTTATTTAAACAGGAAAAATACTCTACTTGCTTACTAGGATTTTATAGAGGGGAGAGGATTTTATAGATTTTATATTTTTATAACATATTTGTTTTGGTATTCTTTTGAGCTCTGTTATGCCCTTAACATCATTGGACACTAAAATTCAATAAATTGCGACGAAGAACTTCGAGTGGATTCGAAACGTCACAGAAAGAATTTATTATTGTGATTCTTCCTTACGAATAAATTACCGTAAACCGGATGGATGACCGTTACGACTGGGAGAAGTTGAAGAGAAGAAAATAATTGACACGCTTAGAATTTTCTGAGAAACAACTGAAAGTTGTTTCTAAAACTTCAATAACATGATCGCTATCACTATAATGTCTCGCCTCCACTTAAGCCTAATCACCCGAGAAATGATTTAAATACCTGAGCAGCGGATAGCGCACCGAAAGCCGGCGTTGCGAAGGTATTGAATACAGCCCCTCCGACAACAGTTCCAACCCCGAGATCCGATTCCGTAACGAAGGTCCCCACAACATTGACAAACAACTCGGGAAAACAACTGGCAGTTGCTAGGAACGTAGCCCCAGCTACATCAGCACTGATCTTGAGTTCCGCACAGATAATATCCAAAGCCGGCAGAAGGTAGTCATTGCAGACATATGCAGTGAGTAGAAAACAGTAGAACCCGAAGAATGCATGAAATAGTACAGCTCCATTTCTCCGCTGTTCAGCAGTAAATAAGTCAGTAGGAAATTCCTCCATGGAGTGTGCCGAGCAGTTCGCCTCGTGCGCACTATCTGAAGTGTTTGTCAATGTCAAGAAATTCGAGTAATTTCTGCCCTCATCTGTCCACTGTTTCGAGGCTATTCCCAACGGATGATTAATTATTTTGATTCTCAAGGTGGTGATTTAATTCTTTAGCAGGTGCATCTAGACAGATGGCTACATACCTTCATTGCTTCCACTAGCTCCAATACGCACGAATAAAACAACTAGAAGTGTGATACTAAGTTGATGCGAGCTAATAGTCATTGTTATCTACGATCTTTCTCTCAGGCACACATGGATATGCCAGAAAACCTAAGTAGTAATAAATGAGGTAGAAAAAGTAAAAATCATCGGTTTATACGACACAACGGTACAACACTAGACTGCTTCATTGAAAAGGAAAAAGCATATCGTACAAATTGCTGATTACACCCCCCCTCCGACCTGTACCGATACTCGTACAAGGTTTTATCTATAATTTGTCAACGAGGGAACTACTGCAAAATGCGATAATGTCGTTTTGGAGGGGTTTTTGTGATAATGAAGGCATTTTGGGAATTTCGAATGGTGATAATGATCTTCTGTGATTTTTTTTTTCATTATTTATAATTTGTTTTTGGTTTTAAGTGCAAGCGGATGGATTTCGGGAGAGATGGAGATGGGATTCTCGGGAGTGGAGAACTAGCATTATTGATGACAATGAACAATCGTGCTTTAGTTTTTAAATGTCAGTATGAAATGAACTTCAAACAGCGCCAGTCGGATGAACTAAGTGGGAAGCGGCAGTAATAATTGCGCTTTTTCAAGGAGAGGGGGAATGTGAAACTATCAATTTATGAGTGAAGTGATTAAAGCTCGTTCTATCCGTTGAACTAATTTCTCAGGACAATTACCAGTGGCTCGTCGACTGCATCTCTTTCCTCCTGAAGGCATTTTCGAAATTCATGCAGCTAGAAAATTGAAAATTGAAAATTGATTTTCTCGCGGAGAGAAAACCCTAGGCAAAATTAGTGTGCTCTTTGTCAACCCATGGGATCAAACCATGGTCGCCAATAAATTCGGAAGTGGCACGCAAATTTTTAAGGGAATCCCACGAAAAAGTAGCGCAAGATCTTCAAAAGTTAGAGCGCCACATTCGAATTTTAGGCTGAACCACACGGAGAGAAATATTCAATAAAAATTACGTATCTTTTCCGTAATTCCGGAGCGAAATGTGGGTGTAGGAAATTTTACGGAACTGTCAAGGCATTTTTCCGGAGCGTTCCGTAATTTTTAGCTGAATCTCTTGTGAAAAATTACGATACCGTCACTTAAATTTTCTGAGTCAATTCCGTAATCGGTGAGTGAAGTGAGAGTTCTGTAATTTTTACTCAACATTTCTCTCCGCGCATCTAAATTTTTTCTGTAACTCCTATTTGGTCACGGCTAGTATGTAGCTCACTAATTTTTAAAGAGACTCACACGAGATTGCCATGTATTTTTCTCTCTGCGTAATGACTTACATTGAAAGGAATACTATATTGTCTTGCACTTTTTCGTACCCACTCGTGCTACATCCTATTTTCTGTAAAACCTCTGCAGGATCATTCTTCGATGGTACAGTAAAAATGAGGTGTTCATTTTTGCCCGGCGTGCGTAAAGTTAAGGGTCATGTATAATAGAATTTTTCATCAAGCCCTGGGTGAAGTGAGATGTTGCACTTTTCGGACGAGTATAAAAGTTGCAAACTGAGACGAACTTGAGCATTGCAATTTCACCCGCGTGAGAAAGGATTTTTTATCTCCGTTTGTGCATATTCTCTGTCATTAGGTCGAAGACTATACTATTTCGGCCGAGTGAAGAGGCTAATTTTCCTTCACACTATTTATAAAGTATATTTACATTATAATTTGTATCATTTTTCAACAGAGTAAATATTTCGTGTTTATTCCAGCCATAGGCAGATAGACAGCTAGCTTTCTAGCTAAGGATCATAATTTTTTTCATTCATAAAAGCGTGAGGATGTCTCACGAAATCTTCACGTTTCTCAATATATAACTACGCTTCAGCCGCGTTAATGGCAATACGCTAGCGGCCACCGCCGATCGTGGCGGATAATGACAAATTTTAAGCACAAAATACAAAAGATTCGAACTTTTTTTTCAACAGATTGTCCCTGAAATGTCCGTGTAACGCTGTTTACGGACATTGTGAAGAAAAATTATGTTCGTCACTCGGCCAAAAACAACTTTTTGTCATTCCGGCCGTATACCGTCACTTCACGGACGCTCCGCTCCGCTCCGCGTCCGTGAATATCTGCCTATGGCCGTCATAACAAAAAATACTGTTCGTCATATGGCCAAAAAAAACTTTTCTAGCTCATATGATTGCAGCCCTCGCCTTCGGCTCGGGCTGCAAACTCATATTCGCCAGAAAAGTTTCTTTCGGCCTAGTGACGAAATATACTATTTCGTCACTAGTCCGTTAGGCACTGCTTCACGGACGTCGTGACAAAAAATATTGTTCGACACACGGCCGTGAGGAACTTTCCTGCCTCATATGATTACAGGACTCGCCTTCGGCTCGTCCGATTCGGCTTCGCCCGAGCCGAAGGCGAGGGCTGCAATCATATGAGCTAGAAAAGTTTTTTTTGGCCGTATGACGAACAGTATTTTTTGTTATGACGGCCGTAGGCAGAGATTCACGGACGCGGAGCGGAGCGCAGCGTCCGTGAAGCGCTGCCTCACGGCCGGAATGACAAAAAGTTTTGTTCGGCCTTATGACGAAAATAGCTATTTTCAGTCGTTTTTACTTTGAATAATATAAGTCGCTTGAACCGACGGCGCTGGCTGTGTGGTTAGAATGCAGGATTAGCATGCGGAAGACCCGGGTTCGATTCCCGGGGGGGAGGAGGGGCAAAATTTGTGAAACTCTAAATCTCACGGTTTCAGTGCACGGAGAGAAATGTTCAGTAAAAATTACGGAACTCACAGTTCGCTCACCGATTACGGAATCGACTCGGAGAATTTAAGTGACGGTATCGTAATTTTTCACAAGAGATTCAGATAAAAATTACGGAACGCTCCGGAAAAATTCCGTGACAGTTCCGTAAAATTTCCTACATCCACATTTCGCTCCGAAATTACGAAAAAGATACGTAATTTTTATTGAATATTTCTCTCCGTGTGTCGAGCGGGAGTCTCGCACCTGGGCAGGTTTTTCCCTCAAATGAGGTTTTCCCTTGTCCTTCGGTGAATGCGATACAGGGGGTTGGGTGGTGGGAAGGGAACAAATCGTAAAAGCTCGAAAGGTTATACGAGAAAAAAATAAGTCGCTTGTCTATTTGAAGGTTTTAATTTGATGTGAAACTCCTGTGAAAAATTACGATACCTTCACTTAAATTTTCTGGGTCGATTCCGTAATCGGTGAGTGAGTTCTGAGTTCCGTAATTTTTACTGAACGCTTTACACTCTCCGTGTGTAAATTCAAAATTTCCGAGACAAAGCTGTGAAGCTGGTCATTAACACTCAAAAGTGGTAAAAAAACCCCGGTGAGACGGCGTTACTAGAGTGCCCATCATCAGATACGCAGCTAGAGTATACAGAATGCGCTGCACGGTGAAGAAAATGAATGGCGAAGCTACAAGAATAATTGAGCTTTGCCAAGAAAGAAGTGAATACGAATATTAATTTATAATCAAATAGATGGAAATCATATGATCTGGTGTTATCTATTCATCAAATTTTTCAGAATGGCTATCTCAATCTTTCCCCAGATCCATCTTTTCTGTTTTAATGACATTCCGAAAATTTAAAAAGTTAGTAATGACCTTGTTCATAATTTTTTTGTTCTATTTCATGTTTATTTTCAGTCTTCGATACGAATAAATATCAAAGTTATTGGAAATGGTCCCCTATTCCAAACTCGTAATGAAATGTAGCTACTAAATGAACTTCACGGATCTGCTGAAATGGATGTGAAAGTGAGTCTGTGAACTTTTAATCAAGTAGATGGCCATCAAACTCGATCCATCAAACCCGGTCCTATCTTATTATTGAATCTATCAGGACAATCATCGAACCCCTCCCCGGTTTCATCTCTTTCTCCTTGAAACCATTTTGGCACTTCAGAATAAGTTGGTAATCACCTACACCGAAACAGTATTAAAAACAAGATGCTGGCACGAAGGGAAATTTTTTAGAAAAATTGTAATACTAGCACAGGAAAAGAGGCGCAAAGTGACGGCCAGGAAAAAATCCAGTGCCGGCATTAGCTATTTTATTGGGGAAAACGTGAATTTTTCCCCGTACTTCTGTGAAAATTTCACGGAAATCCCCAGAAATTTTACCTTAACAGCACTAGAATTTTTCACAGCCGGTGGATTGTGATTTTTTTCAGTAATCGTACTAGAATTTTTCTAGAAAATTTCTCTCCGTGTGCCTAGACAACAACTGTCAAGAAAAAGAAAGGAATAATATACTTCATCAAACAATAAATACTTTATCAAACTTGATTACAATTATCCATTCATTTCCTCAAAAGATCAATTTACTCCATCTTTCCTCTTCAAGCTATTTTGGGAACTCAAAAAGTCCGTTACAACCTTGTTTATTCCTTTTTTACATTTTCACATTTATTTTCTGGTTTTCAATGTAAATGAATGAAGCTCGAAGACATTGTCGGTGGAATCCCAAAATTAGTGATAACAGTCATTTGTAATGTACTCGTATTAAAATGTCAATGCAAAATGAAAATTACACTAATAATTTACAAATGATACGAATAATTAATTTGTGCCAAGTATTCTGGCGACAATATACAACTCAATTGTTGTAATTATGTGAAATATTAACGAATTGGAAGTTGTTGATTGAATTTTCCTATTTATCTGTTTCTTTTTTTACATTTTTGCCTTTACTGTAAACAGCGTCTAGGAACAATCCTGAGAATACGATCACTGTGCCCACCCATTGTCTGGGTAGAAGAGTACTGCCGAACAATAATACAGACCCTAAAATGGTGAAGAATTTCCTAGTAGTCGTTATGATTGAGCAGGGCAGAGGGCCGAATTCAGCTACAGTCAAAAATATGAAAAATTGCCCCAAGGCCCCGGCCATAGCCAGTGTCAAAATATGAATAATAGAGCTCGGATGTCTCTCTATAAATGCTACAAATTCCACCAGTTCACCAGACACTATGATAACAATTCCACTAAATATGCTGGACCAGAAGTTCATGTTGAGCATCATGTGCCCAGATCTCGTTTTGTGTTCTGCTCGCATTCGTTCCTGCACAGCGCTTATCAATCCGTCCATAGCTAATGAGAGAAACAGGAGCAGCTCGCCGAACCCGATTCGTTCTGATTTCCCCGAAGACTTTCCGTCCTTGTACATGAACAGGATAACACCCAGGACGATCAAGAAGACGAACAAGTATTTCCGGAGGGGGTATGACTGGAGAAAATAATGAAATTGTTGTTTTTTGATGAAAAATTGAGCATGAAAAATTCTTTATAAGACATTCTATGGAAAATCTCGATTTTGCTTGCGGAAACGTTCGTTATCGACTCAGAATCCCAATATCTCCTTTTTTGAGTAAAAGTATAGAGAATTCAAGTCCACTTTCTCTTATTGAATAATTTTACTCATATTCAGTAGATAAAATTGTCATGAAAATCAGATTTTCTCGAAATAAAAAAATACAAATTCCCATTCGAAATGAAAAAAGATCAGGTTCTATTGAAAATTTCTGAAGTCTTTCTTCGCATTTTTTTGTGATTGATAATGCTCAATAGAAACTATTTGATAGAAAAAACAACAATAGATTTTTATCTTTTTATCGAACTCATGTCATTAAGGCATTTTCTATAGGAATTCTTCGACATGAATTTCCTCTTTTTTTTCCACTCCACCTTTCTTCTCTTCTCAATGAAAGAAACAAAAAAAAACTTAGAAAATTTAACCCGAGGAATTTCCATAGAAAATATCTCAACCAAAAGGCATGTAGAAAAACAAAAATTCCATTCCAAGATTTCCATTGATTTTTTTTCTATTAAAGTGTTTCCATTGAAAATTATCTATTCAAAATAAACAAGGCAAGCTGTAGAATTTTCAATAGAAGTCCAACTGAAATTCTGTGGAATTCTTTATGAAATGTGCTGAGTTTTTTTTATAAAATTCTTCCATGCGTGCAGTCACCAATGAAAAAATTTAATACAAAATCGTAGCGCTTTCTCTGGAAATTCTACTGAATTTCTATTGGTACTCTATAACAATTCTCTTAAAGTTGTATCAAAATTCAATTGAAAAAATCTATTTGTTTTTGTGCCACTTCTGTAGGGAAATTCGCAACTTTACCGTGTCATTTTGTTAAAAGATATTTGATAGAAAACGTCCACTAGATTTTTATCTTCATTTTTCTATAAAAATTCTTGGACGTAAATTTCCTTTTGTAATGTTTTCCCACTGTATTTTTATTTCTCATAATACAATCCAAGAAAAAAAACCTAGAGAAATCACGCCTAAAAATTATTATAAAAAAATCCCAACAGAGTAAATTACATTAAAAAATCAACACCTACATACATTTTCTATGAACACATCCCCATTTAAAAACGCGAGGAGACGTTGCAAAACTATAAATAGAATTGGCCCAAAAACGAAAAGAATCTTTCACTATAGAACTCTGATGGAATCCCAATACAATCCTTATGAATTCCCAACAGGAATTCAATTTTATTTAATAGAATTTCTCCTTTTATTAAATTTTTTCATACATCGTGCCTCCCCCAGCTGCGATTGTCTACTTCAATTCCTACCTTATGGCCAAGAAGAACCCCCAGGAGCATAACAGGAATGGGCTTCCCAGCCTTTCCCACCACCTGCGCCGGATAACTAACAAACTGCAGTGCCATATTACTGCACACCATTGCCAATAGATAACAGAGGGCTGAAGTGGCATAGTAAACAGTCTTGGTACTATCTTCACCCTCTCTCATGACAGTCACCAACAGTAGCTTGGCAAACGAGTAATTAATGACACATTGTAACGAGACCAGGGCGAACATGTACGTGAAGTTCTCCTTATTTTCCCCCTCACCGTAAATCCCCTGGGTTATCTTCTGCTGGATCACTCCGTAGTAGAAGTAACAGACGAATATCCCTGTTGCACATATTGCCAATTTAGCACTGTTGTTGTGCATGATTTTCACGAGAAACTTGCGGATTCTGCCGAGAGTGCCAGGACAGCTGGTTTCCGGGTCGTCGTCAGTAGTTGGTGACGTTGCAGGGGGACTATGGGCATTGCCACAAGCACCAGCACCTGGACAGCTGGGATCTGCGTGGTCGACACTAGTTTGTGACTCTGTGGGGAGGTTAGGGGCATTGCCACGAGTACCGGGACAGCCGGAGGTGCTTGCGTGGCTGTCAGTGGTTTGTGATTCGTTCGCTGGTAGGAGAACTATCATCGAAGGATTGATTGCAGATGGGTGACTCATTTCAAAAATCGGGGAGAATTCAAGTACTCTATCAACGACTCTTGCGGAGCACTTTGAGGAGTGTAAAGTAGTTTTGATTAGTCAACCGAGGGTTCATTTTGTCCTTCAGTTCTCTCAGGGACATATCGCTTAGGTCGTCATCTCAGATTTCGCGAAAAAACGACAAAATTCGAGACTTGTAATACGACTCCAGTTTGAATTCTTACGGGCCCATTGTCGCCCGTCAGATGACGCAACAATCGATCAGACCATGTGATTCTTGTTTATTTTGACAGATGGCGGTCAGTGTCCCTTTAAATGAGGAACAGGTGGAAATGTTTGTAAACAAACTCCAGAACGAGTCATTTGTTTTGGAGCACGATCACGTTTGAATAAGTTTGAGGACAAAATGTGGCGATTTTTCTGAGAATTTTTTTGGAATTGAAATCTAGTAGAAGTCTATTAGGGGTATTATGGCGGGGCAGTTGGCTCCGAAAATTGAAATTAGATGGTATTTTGAATTTTTGTTTGCCAATGCTGACCAAGTTTTTTGGCACGAGCTCAGGGGCATCGCAATTCTTTCCATCACGTCAAAACATCTGAATTCAGTAATCACAATTTTTGATTAATTTAGTGAGCAAATTTGGCATATTTTTAAAAATATTTCTCAGAGTATATGTATATGACTTAAAACAATTATAGTTTACAAAGTCTAAAGCTTTTCTTTTTTCGTGGAAAAACTTTTAAAGGATTTTTCCATCGAAGTTTATGTTCAATTCGAAAAATTATTGTTGGGTTGTCTCGTCAACGATTTTCATCAGCCACTTGAAATTTTACCAATGGGTTTAAAATATAAAAAACTGCAGCCTGATTTTTTTGCAAAATTTTATTCTCTTGTCTGGCGCCTCGTTATAGTACCCTTAAAGAATTCTATTTGTTTTCGCCCCCATTTTAATTATCAAATTGTTAGAGATAATTCATAATTTTTTAAAGAAAAAAATCAATAGCATAAATTTCCAAAGTTTAGTCAGATGCATTTCTTTCTTGTTTTAAATTTCAAAAATCCAAGAAAAAAAAAATTGAAAAATTCATGATGAAAATTTTTTATCGAAAACATTCTGACAGGATAACTTCACAAAAAAGTCAACATCAATTATCTCCATTATATAAAAGAATATCAATTCACAAACGCCTGACAAAATTGTTATTAGAAACAGACGCAAAAAACCAGATCGAATTTTTCATAGAATTTCAATTCTCAAAGAGTTCCAGTTAGATATTTCGATAATATAATCTCATGAGTGTTAACGAATTTACCAACCATATAAATTTTATTCATCAAATATTGTGCGTTTACAAAAAGGGAAAACTGGTGAGGAAACCAGTCGAAACTAAACATTAATAATTATTCAGATGTGTCATAGTGAATTAGTAGCGCATCTGAATCCAAGATTTCCAGCAGATGTGTCAGGAGTATTTTGGCTCCTAGCAGCGCACCTGTACCTGAAGCAGTAGCTCTCGTGGCAGAGGTAAGATCCTCCCTTCTTCACTTTGTCGCTGCCTAAGGCAGGTCCAACCTGTTGAATATCGATTATCATCCCTTTTCCTTCATTAAATAATGACGATAACTACATGAACCTACTGGATTTGTTGTTTGCTCCTCGGAGTGTCTGGCGTTCCACCAGTCTGACGTCCACTCCCAAACGTTGCCAGCCATGTTATAGAGCCCATACCCATTGCTGGGGTAGTCAGTGACTGGGGCAGTTCCCACGTAGCCGTCCTCGGCTGTGTTATTCTGGGGGAATTCCCCTTGCCAAATATTGACCCTGAAACGATGAGTTGGGGTAATGAATCAATATTTATAGACTTATTTATTCAGGTCGTGGAGAATTTTAGACTGACTGTATGTCATTACCTGTGCTGATCATTGGGCATGAGTTTATTGCCCCAGGGGTAGAGCCGGTCGTTGAGCCCACCCCTACATGCTACCTCCCATTCTGCCTCGGTTGGCAGTCTTTTACCTGCCCATTTACAGAATGATGACGCGTCGTTCCACGATACGTGAACTACAGGGTGATCCATTCTGTCTAAATTTGAAATTAAAACATTTGGAATTTTCGTCGACATGAATGAGGAAATCGGACTGAATGAGGATATTCCATTCAACAATGTCACGACAACTTAGACATATACAGATACGTTGTTCTTAAGATTGTCCCCATGTGTTTCATAGATAATGTTTATAGTCCCCAGCTATTGAAAAAATGCTAACTAGCTGTACTACACAGTTTTGGAGATAATAAATAATGAAAGCGGGGGTTAATGGCAAATTTCAATATCTTCTCTAAATTTTTTCGGGAGTTATCGTGCACAGAACGATTTTCTCGTAAAAATGAAAAATGCCGATTATTACCAAACTATCTCGTGTTACGTTGCAATATTGTGATTTTATTTGATAGCTATTATCGCAAGGAATATTTTGACGTTAGAAAAATTCAATTCAGTCACGTAGTTTTGGAGATAATGAGGAAAAAAGATTTTTGAGAAATTGCTGTATCTCAGAAACTACTTGACCAATTGAACTGAAATTGTGTCCAGAAGTGCTCCAAAGTGATACCAATTATGTGACGAAATTTCAGATTTTTAGCTTTAACTTTAGTCCTTTTTCTGTGAAGTTTTATAAAAATCCGGAGATACATACACACATTTTTTAAAAACATCATATCTTCACGGTTCATGACATTTTCTCTCATTTTCAGGCGAAATTAGAAGATCGTCAAAATCAACGATCACAAAACTTCCATTCGGAAGCAAAAATCTAATTTAAAAACCCGAAGATTTCACTAGAAAATTCTCTCGCAGTTCTTTCGGAAGTTACATTCGTTTTTCTGTCCATTTCTATTGATTTTCAACATATATTTGATAGAAAAGAGATTTCTTCTGTAGAAACTCTTGGGTATAAATTTTCGTATTATTTTTTCGCTGTATTGTTTTTTATTTATCATTACAAAAGCCAAGATTTTCCATCTCGTGCTCTGAATTCTTATAGAGAATGTCGCATGAGAAAATACTAATAGGATTTCGGGTAAAAAGCCAATACAATTTTCTAACGCATGCGCTAGGTTTTTCATGCAATAATTCCACAGAAAAATATCTTCTGCGCATAAATTTTCAAAATGATGAATATTCAGAGTAGCATCGGCGAAAACATTTCACAGGGAAACCTAGCGCATCCGCTAGAAAAATCTGTTACATAGCTATCGGACTCCTATTGAAAATTCAATCAGTTTGTTGTCGATTTTGTTGCAAAATTACGCGCTTTCCTGCTCGTTCAATCAATTTTCAGGGGAAAATATTTTATGTAGAAAGTCAATAGATTTCCAACTGTCTGCATACTGTATTCCATAAATATCCATATTATTCATTCGGATATTTTCGATAGACAGTCCCCGGCATAAATTTTGTAAGGTCTTTCCACTGAATTATTTTTATTCTCTCATTATAAAATATGAATAAAAAAATTGGCCTATCAAAGCCGGGCAGTTTCTACTGAAACAATCTCAGCTAAATGAGATGTATAAAAAGATGAAAATTTGTTAAATTTCTTTATAAATCGCTTTTGATTAACCATCGATATTTAGAAAAAAAACTAGAAAAGTTGTGGACTTTTTTTAATCAAATTGACGAAAAAGTAATTAAACTTGAAAATTTTCATCACTCCAATGCGACCGCCAATAGAATTATCTAGCGGATGCACTAGGTTTATCTCTGGAAAGCTATCTCACGTGCGACCATGAAATTGAAGTTTAAAGATGACGTTTGAAATTGGCCATGAAATTACAATTTGACAATTGCATGCAAAATATTGTATTAGATACGTATAACTTCCCAACGGCAGCATTTCAATCGTTCACATTTCACATTTTCCAATTTTACTTGGAAATGATGTAGAATGATTTGAAACGTAAAAGTACGAAGTTTTTCGACCATGTGTGTGTGCCACTCCATTCTCAAAAATCAGTTTTCAGTAAGTTGAATAATTAACCGGCTAAAATAATTCCGAAAAATCTGAAATTTGGCAGAGCAATCGATAGCAATTCCGACTTACTCGGTGCCGAATTTCAGCCCGTTAGGCTCATTAGTTTCTGAGAAAGATCAATTCATCTGTAAATGGTTTTTTACAAACGAGCATCTCGAAAACTATTCGACTGGTTTTCATTTTTTTTAATTTCTCTCAATTTTTACCATGAATTCAATTTTCTCAATTTTCACCGTGTGGCACAATTGAAATACGCAGACCTATTCATATGAAGTTTTCATCACACAGTATATAAAGTGTAATTTCACGCACGTATCTCGTGCGCAAAACTCCATTCCTCACACATTGTAATGAACAAAGCGTCCGACACTCGGGGGAAAAGTGTTCTTTAACCCTTGAATCTTTTCCACCCACAGAGAAAAAAGTTTCTAGCTTCCAATAATAGTCTCTGGACTTCAGTACCTCGAAGTACTAAAATCCAGTAATAAAAAGTGCTGGAATTCAGCGAAATTTCCGTAAGCATCAGAAAAAAAGGTCTAGTTCTCAGTAATTTTTACTGAAATGCAGTACCCAGTGTACTTAAATCAACCCCAGGGTACTCGATTCTGAAATCCAGTTCTTTGGGTCCTTAAAATAAGAACCATTGGGTACTGAAATCAACAACCCTGGGGTTCTTAAATTGACATTCTCATCTTGATTAATTATGGTGTGACATCACAACCTAGACAGCCCCTCCCTACTCCGTCATGACTCGTAGCGAATTACAGAACCTTCTCCCCTCGTCCATTGCGTGACGCAATATTTGAATGCCCCTAACGGTTCTTATTTTCAGAATCCCAGGGTTCTCTATTTCAATACCCAACGGTTCTTGATTCCAGTACAATAATGCCGAAAACCAGAAACTTCTTTCTCCGTGAAATTCATATCGAATGTCCTTTTATCCGTAACTACTATTTTTTTAACCAAAAAACTTCGTTCTCTTCATTACTAGATCGTGCAGTGCCTATAGTTTTTTCGTTCATAAAACTCACCTCTTATGGGAGAAAGCGAAATTCAAAATCTCCTACAGACACAGGGACCCCATTACCTCTTAAGTAGAATATCTAAAGTCGCATACTTATTTTTATTTCGATAATGAATGAAAAATTGATAAGTTACAGACAATTGAAAACGTCTGACATCGTGAAAAATCCTGACATCACGCCAAAATATCCCTTTAAGAAGAATTGCGACGTCCTAATATGCAGACGTTCTTTGAATTGATGGTAATTCCTTGCTTTCTCTTCATTTGTGAACGCCCACATGAAAGTTTCGAGCAAAAAACGCATCTACTGTTTTCCTACCAATTTTCGAATTCGATCGCTTCATCTAATGAAAAAAATATTAATTTCACTAAAGACAACAGCTTATAAAGCCTTCCACATCTTGTGACGCGACATGAATTGTTGAATAGGATTTTGGCGTCGGTAGAAGAACCAAGATGCTTCCCAATACTATGTGGTAATTCACAAGAAAAAATCTACTGAAAAAATCAATAGTCCAGACCGGGAATCGAACCCGGGACCTTCCGATAACGTGTCCACTGCTCTTACTGACTGAACTGAGCCCAGAAAATGATATTTTTCGTCACTAGGCCGAAAAAGACTTTTTCTACAAATATGTGTTTACAGCACGAGCTATAATAGTACATTAGAGTACAAGGGCACAAATTTCACTTTCAACGAATGTGTAGTTCACAAGCCGAGCCGAAGGCGAGGTCTGTACACACATTCGTTGAAAACGAAATTTATTACCGAGTGCTCTATTAGTATATTTCGTCACTAGGCCGAAAGAAACTTTTCTGGCGAATATGAGTTTGCAGCCCGAGCCGAAGGCGAGGGCTGCAATCATATGAGCTAGAAAAGTTTTTTTTGGCCATATGACGAACAGTATTTTTTGTTATGACGGCCGTAGGCAGAGATTCACGGACGCGGAGCGGAGCGTCCGTGAAGCGCTGCCTCACGGCCGGAATGACAAAAAATATTATTATGTCAAGTCGTGCAGAAGTCGAGTTTTGAGCAGGCTGCGCGAAGCGCAGCATGCGATAAACTCGACTTATTGCACGGCGCGACATAATAGTATATTTCGATACGAGTGCGTAATAGTATATTGTGCTACTAGTGCGTAAAGTTTCACTTTTTCACACGGACGTGTAACACAAGTGTGTAAAGTGAAGTTTTACACACGAGAATTCACTTTACGCGCGCCGTGCGGAAATCAACCGCTTTGCGCACACAAGACCATTTCGAAAAGTGCACTTTTGAGGCAAGTATCACAAAAAAGTGTATTTTGTGTGCAGCGCTCGCCGAAGGGGAATGCTATCCTCCCAAGGGTCAAAATACTATATTGTGCATCAAGGGCGGAAAGTCTTGACTTTCCGCCCGAGGTGCACGATCGATTTTTCAACACGCCTGCAAAGGAAAGTTCGTATTTTGCTTTTTGATAGGCGGGAGGGAAGTATGAACTTTCTGTGTAGGGATGTGAAAAAACACTTTCCGACGAGTACCGAACCGTATTTTTCACCACAATGCGTGAAAAGTACGACTTTGCGCACGCGGAGCGTGCGTAAAATATCACTTTACGCACAAGTGATAAAAAGTTTTTTTCGGGCGTGTGACGAACAATATTGTTTTCATAATGGCCGTAACTCAGTGCTTTACAGCCCAATTAGCCCAAAAATAATGCGACGCGTATCACATAATATAAAGCATTCACTACCTTCAATACTCGAATCCACTCCTTCCGGATGTCTCCAGTCGGCTTTCTCAACCGGCAGCCACCAGGGAGCCTGAGCGACCGCCTGTTCAATGCCCTCCTTCTCCCCTTCACTCAACAACCCCTCAAACACAAAGGAGTTCCCAAACTTTTCCGCTTCAGTCCAATACCCCGTCGCCCTGACGAAAATCTCAAAGTCCCTATTACTAACTTCATACTTGTCCATATAGAAGCCATCCAAAACTACATTTCTCCGCGGGCCCTCTCCATCGACCACGAGGATCGGTTTATTTGTACCTATCGAGTAAACTCCACCTTCAATTAACACCATTTCATTAGGAACCGACTGATGTACAGAGTCTCCCCTACATTCATTGTCACTTCCAGGCGCGGGACAATGTCCATTATCAATGACACTATTTCCGTTTGCATTTCTGTTCAAGCCTTTCCCACACGAACAATCGTTATTATCAGCTCTGACGCAAATAAAACTGCACCAGAGTATCACCATTAATCGTAAAGACTTGTTTATCAACTTCATGGTTAACGTACGTGTTAAACTTCGTGTTATTATCAGAATGCCGCGGAATATTCCAATAATATTTTAGAGTTGACCTCGAAATTATGACAGTTGTCGATAACGCTATGATTCATCGGTTCCAAGGCTGTCATATTCCGCAAATTCTTGACCCCCCCAGGAACTTGTAGAACACCGCACAATCAGCAATTTATCTCGGGCCAC
Source organism: Diachasma alloeum (assembly GCF_001412515.2). Lineage (NCBI taxonomy): Eukaryota > Metazoa > Arthropoda > Insecta > Hymenoptera > Braconidae > Diachasma > Diachasma alloeum. The sequence continues at coordinate 301,556 of NW_021680475.1, forward strand.
GAACACATTGAAACCACCTGCAACAATGCAACGGAATTCGCAATTATAGAATCAGCTGTGTATCTTCATTTGAAAGTGCACGCGATAAATCTCCCGCCTCAATTCAAACTATGAAATAAAAGATATAGCGCTGATCTGAACATTCCAATGTTTCGAAATCAGTTGACAACCGATTTAACCACTCAGTTTGACAGCTGTAGAGTGAGATATTAGCTGTCATTAAGCATGATGGTATAATGGTAGCAACGATAACGTCGTACGACGTGAATCTTTTCAACAGCACTTACGATAATATCCGTTTGATTGGCGATAAGATTTGGGAATGTAATCAGGAGGATCCCTATCGAAAGCTCAATCGCTCTCTGTGGATAAAGGTGAGAATGTTCCGTAACAAATCGAAGTCCATAAACCCCGTAAAAATCAATCCATAGATATCGAAGTTATCACGTAATCGAAATACAAAGAAAACAAAATTTGTATCGCACGTAATTCCCGAGTCACGACTATCGAAATACGGAAATTATCATTACGACGATGAGAGAGAGTCTCTTTACGTCAGAGATGTCGAGACATCAGTCACTCATGAGCCCTTCAGCAGTTACACCGAGTCAAGAGAGCCCTGGTTGCACCCAGATGTCAAGGAGTACTTCACCCGGTTGAAGTCGAAACCCTTGCAATCAGAGGTATATTAATTTTTCATAACAATCGATGTGTCATTTTAACCGGTAAAAATCAAGAGTTTGAGAAACTGGTGCAGGCATTGTTAGACGATGAGTCGAGTGATTCAGGGTGTATTGATGAGGAGTACAAGAGACACTGTCGTCTACCCTACACAATCAACAGTGCTGCTGAATTTAAACTAAAGCTTCGTATCTCGAGTGATAAAGTGCACGACCTTTGGAGAAAAGATTGTACTAGACAATTTATGAGTAATGATGCCCAGGAGTACGCATGTTGTGGGAGTAATAAAGAGCAACGAACGCAGCAGACCTGCCATCAGAAACGAAGGGGCATAGAAAACGAAGTATTGTGCAATGTACAGACACATGCAATAGTTATATCGAGAAATCGATATAGGGAGAGAGATTGCAAATGTAGTGCAAAGACGTCTGTGCCAATTCTTAGTGCTGAAGTACCAGAATTTTTTCCCAAGGGACCACGCCTGGAGGCGCAATATGAGTCCGTACCACTCCAGTATTTTCCCTCCATACCGGAGAGAATTTACAACCGTCCACCGTTGCCAAATGTCAGCGCTATGTATCAAGTAATTTATTCATGGTTGAATCATTTTTCATGCGGATAAATGGGCTGTGTGAGTGCTTGAGAATGATTAGGAGTTGCTTCAATATTTATTCTCGGTTCTTGCGTCATGACTCATGAATCTGCCTGAGATAATTATTCCTGTATAAATAGACACGCAGACGATATTTCTGTGCAGCACCAGTTGGCTGGGGGAAAATCGTCACATTCGAAATGCTAAATTATGAGAATATTTGAATTTTAGAATGCCGGTATTCCATTATTGGCAACACCCATTATGACGCCACTGATCAGAACACCACAATGGCTACCGAGGATAGCTCCACCACTGCAAATTCAAGTGCCCGTATGTACACTGGCCCCGCAGACATTCACCACTATTCAATCAATCTGTCCAATAATTCATCGTCCCATTCAATTGAATGAAAAGATTATTCAACAAAATCAAGTGAATTCAACGGCAATTCCAGTTTATCAGCGGCCTCTGGAGCATTTTCAGGAGAATAGGAGGAAGAATCAGAGCGTTGATTTTAAAAATTTAATACTGCTGACGAAGAGTGGAATGAAGGCCAGACGGAGTCAATCAAAACACCCGGAGCCCTGTAATTTATCATCGGAGACGGGTAAAAATAATTTGCAAACTGATAATTTACTGCAATTTACGGATAGGAGGGTGCAACCGAGACGACCCCAGCACTTCATTACTTCAACTCCTGTCACCCAAGATTTGCGTAATTTAGATTGTCAATTGGATGTTGACACTATTTGCGGATCTAACTCATTGGAGCATCACAATGACGAGAATTACTGATGGGCCTCAAACGATAATTATCCCCCCTAATCTGTATTGGCATTCAGAAATTACACTCATGTTATCTGTTATAATATTTCCCTGACACGTTCCCTCAACAGCAGATAAGTAAATGCTGCTTTCTACGAAAATAAACGAGACAAGTTGTTTAATTGGACGGGATGTAGATTCGAGACAAAAAAAATGCCTGAATCTACATTTTATAACAGCAGTCGCTTATGCGTGACGGCTAGAGGGGGGGAGCAAAAAAAATATCAAAGATAAACATGCAGCCACGACAGGCACGGACTGATTTTGCTTGAGTATGCGTGCAGAGAGGGTGAGCGAGTGAGTAAGGGGGGATTTCATATGACTCCAGGTCTCTCTAGCACATTGTGGCAACGTCGCGACAGATTGAGTTCAGGCAGTACGTACCGGTTGCTAGGCAACCGGCCCAAGTCTGGGGAGGTCAGCATACGAGCCACAGCCAAGTCTCGAGCGTATAGAAAACGAGGATGGCTGTGCGGTAGAGCGGTGGAATATACAAAACCCGGAACGGCAGGGGGAGAGTGGGGGCGGGGGCAGGTGGAGGAGGGAGGGGAGAGAGAGAGAGAGAGAAAATCGTGCTTGACTCGACTGAAATATATATGCCGCTGCCTGCTAGTAAAAATAGATGAAACTCCGGGGGGCTTATTCAGTTACAGGCTTTCTAGAATGGATTCTTGTGTTTTTGCTGAAACAAAACTCAAGGACACTTTGCTTCACGCTGCGGCTTGAATCATATCAATTCGGACAAATAGGTCAGTCTGTTAAGAGTATGATAACTGATATTTTCTGCTATTCACACGTAATTTTGCATAATTAGTTGGCTATTGTACATAAAGTTTTTTTCCTGGTTGTTAGAGGGTGCGGTAGTGTATTTACGTCAAATATATGGTATTATATGCAGTGTATGACTGTATACAGACAGGAAAAAGTTTGAAGTTGAGTTTTTTTCCCCCTTGGAATTATTTGGTATCGCTCTGTCGCTATTCAGGTTATTTGAAACTCCCTTCTGATGATGTAACTCAATGTTCTTTCATTGTGCATTAATCCGGAGAATAAATGTCTTGAGAATGGTGTGAAAGTTTTCGGCAAATTAATTTTGATTTATTTAATTGGGTGAAACAGAGTTTATTGATATTGATAGCACTTCAAATATGCTACGAAGACAGCGAGGGGTCAAATACTGATTATTCAGGGCGTCAGGCAGTTGAGGCAGTGGGTTTTCCCCCCAACTGCTGCGTTGCCATGTCGCATTCCGTGCTGAATGACGTCAGCGTAAAACTGAAACCTAATGCGGCGAGCATTAATGACAGCCGCCCAAGCGTTATGTTGGAATTTATGAGCGGCCGTAAATTGCCATCTGCCCCTTCGTTCCCCCACGCGCCATAAAAAAAAAGCCTCCAGAGCATTAAAAAATATATATATAATTTCGCTCTCTCGCTGAATTTCTTATATTCAACTTTAATAGACACTCATTAAAATATAACTGCGCACTAATAGTTGCCTTTAATGCCTCCGATTCGTATTTCATCCTCTTTTGTATGGAAATAAATGGCATAATCTTCATTCATTTCGATGAATCGGCTTATATTACAAACTTTAATCCCTGTTCAATTGAGAAACCATTAAACAGATAAGAAAACCATTATCATTATCTGCAAGACATGTACATCAATCAAATGTCACGATGTACACGTAAAATTACTAGTGTCAGCTGAAACGAAAGTTTTTAGAAAACCGTTTGTAATTGAGTAAAGAATATACAACTAGAAATTACAGTTTGCGTGTTACGTAAAAGAAGAAAAAGAAGTTATTACTGTCAGTGCAATAATACGTTGCAAGGGCATCATTTTTTTATTCGTACGCTCTGAGAGGTCCCTGTCAATGTCGGATTACACCATCGCATAGTAATTCCTGGAAGTTTTGTCCAGAACTCCTCCCCACTCTAGAGTTCCAACTCCTAAATTCTCCATTCCCGTCTCTACTAACGCTCCCCCCACTCCTCTCCTCCGCACTCTTCCCCCCCACCCCCCGCCGCCAGCCGTCATCTACACATCTGCAACTTCCATGAAACGATTACAGGGCCCCTGGAAGTGGTAGTTAGACGAGTAATGGTGGGATGGAATACTTTGTCTGGATCGATACGCGAAATTGGAAGTTGGCAAATCCCAGCCCAAAGCCATTAAGCTGCCAGCAGCTATAGCTTTTCCACGTAGATATATAATTGTAGAGTGGAATTTAAGTAGCACTGGAGGGCGATGAGAGAGGGGGAACGGGAAATGGATGAAAAAAAATACGGTCGCCACTCCCATAGGGCATTGGTGTGGCTTCCCTGGAATTATACAGCTTCTACTTCCGGCAGGGGAAGGATGGGGGGAGGGGAGGGGGAAGGGAAAAACTTTCCATTCGGGCACATGAAGCCCATGACCCGAAGCTTTTACGATCAATATGACAGCGGCCCCTCACAGCCATTCGGCTCTTTCCGGTGAATTCCGTCAAGCTCGAAAACTACTATATCCATTATTATTCAGCTCCCAAACACAATGGCACGACCATTCCGCACGGAGGGCGGGGGGGGGGGGGAAGGG